>NC_080171.1:3102559-3234958 GCF_950295315.1 Erinaceus europaeus
TGTGGGGCCAGGTCTTTTTTTTATTGGAGAATTACTATAGACTTACAAAATTATAATAGGGGTGTAGTTCCATAACATTCCCACAACCAGAGTTCTGCGTCCTCATGCCTCTCCACTAGAAACCACAGAAGTTTTCCTGACCGAGTGGGGGTTGAATTGTTATGTGGAAAACTGGGAAATGTTATGCATGTAAAAGCTGTTGTATTTTACTATCAACTGCAAGCCATTAATCCCCCAATAAATCAATTAAAAAGAAAAAAAAAGAAAAGAAATTGCAGGGGGGTTGGGCAACGGGTCAAGCACATGTGGCACCAAGTACAAGGACCGGCGTAAGGATCCCGGTTCAAGCCCCCAGCTCCCCACCTGTAGGGAAGTCGCTCCACAAGTGGTGAAGCAGGTCTGCAGGTGTCTGTCTTTCTCTCCCCCCTCTGTCTTCCCCTGCTATCCAACAATGACATCAAGAACAATAATAATAACCGCAACAATAAAACAACAAGGGGAACAAAAGGGAATAAATAAATATTTTTTAAAAGTCAAATTTCTGACCAGAAACTATAGTAATTGAAAAAATGAAAAACTTCGGCTGGCTTTGCTCGGGGTGGAGTCTTTAAGCTACATGTGTTCTGGTCCTGGGGGAAGCAGCCTGGTAGGTCCAAGGAGCAGGAGAGCAGGCCAGGGCAGCGGGAACAGAGAGCAATTTCCACCAGACACTGTTTTAAAAGCTCCCTACACACCCACAGTCCCTTGTGGGTCTGCTTACTAGGCGGCTGTCAGCTGTAAGTCAGTTACGTTCATGTCCCAACAAAAAAACCAAACACTGTAGGGCTTAAATAACAAATGGATGTTAAGGGACCAAAGAGATGGCCAGAGGCTACATTCAGTGCAAACACACACAGTCTTTGAAAGTCTTGAGCTTCAAGAAGTCTCAGGCGTGTACATTACTCCTGAGTGAAAGAGAGCAGTCGCTGTGGAAACTGTAGCTGTCTGAACCAGGACATCAGGCTGGAAACAACCTGGAAAGTCAGCTTTCCAGGGAGGCCACACGCCAGAGCGACCATGGAGATGCCGTCCAGAAAGGGCAACTGCAGAACCCGGACAAAAGGTGACATTAGGTGAACTAGATGCAAAGCAGTATTTTGTTACCTGAAAAGCTTGCAGAAAGTGTGTGAAGTGAGATCAGCCAGAAAGAGGAAGGTGAATATGGGATGATCCCACTCATAAACAGAAGTTGAGAAAGAAGAAAAGAAAGCAGAACTTGGAGTGGGTTTGGAGTCCTGCACCAAAGTGACAGACTGCGGGGGGAGGGGTAGATTTTAAACTGCTTTGAAGGGGTGGGAGGGAGGGACATGGATTCATCGTGATGGGAATGGTGTTAATCTATACTCCTATTAACCTACAGTATTTTTATTTTTTAAGGTTTTATTTATTAATGAGAAAGATGGGAGGAGAGAGAAAGAACCAGACATCACCCTGGTCCATGTGTTGCCAGGGATTGAACTTAGGACCTCATGCTTGAGAGTCCAATGCTTTATCCAGTGCACTACCTCCCAAACCACTTAATTTATAGTCTGATAAATCACTATTTAAAAAAAAAGGAAGAAACTGTACTCCTGTAAAAAATTCATTAATTGGGGAGTTGGGCAGTAGTGCAGTGGGTTAAGCGCACGTGGCGCAAGGACCGACCTAAGGATCCCGGTTCAAGCCCCCAGCTCCCCACCTGCAGGGGAGTCACTTCACAGGCGGTGAAGCAGGTCTGCAGGTGTTTATCTTTCTCTCCCCGTCTCTGTCTTCCCCTCCTCTCTCCATTTCTCTCTCTGTCCTATCCAACAACAATGACAACAGTAATAACTACAACAACAACAACAAAAAAACAAGGTCAACAAAAATGAATAAATATTTAAAAAAATCCATTAATTAAGGAAAAAAAAAAACAGCAAAGCAGAGCTGATGACTGTGTGGACACCGGTGTCCATCGTTTGGGGGACAGAGATCACGGTCAGTGTGGCTCCCTTTTGCTGACTCTGAGCCTGGCTGGGAACCAGGTGGTTGGTCAAGGGAGCTGCAGTGCTGCTGTGCTGCGTGGGGGCTTCTCCTTCTGCAGGTGGGGACCAGGGGCTTGAACCTGGGTCCTTGTGTATGGTAACATGTGCACTCAACCCCCTGCACCACTGCCTGGTCCCATGTGTTTTGTTCTTACTGCACTGATTTCACTTTTTAAATTATCTTTATTTATTTATTGGATAGAGACAGCCAGAAACTGAGAGGGAAGGGGGAAATAGACAGGAAGGGAGAGAGAGAGACACACACACACACACACACACGCAGCCCTGCTTCACCACTCATGAAGCTTGCCTCCTGCAGGTGGGGACCAGGGGCTGTAACCTGGGTCCTTGCTCGCTGTAATGTGTGTGCGTTTAACCAGGTGCACCAGCCTGGCTCCTGCAAACACACCTTCTCAGCAGCAGAGTAATCCTCACACTCTAGGCGTCATTGGGAAGCTTCCCAGCTGCAGTGTTTCCTTCGGAGAACTGTGCTGTTCTGACTTGGCAGGTGACTTGACCTATTTCTGTATCTGTTTGTCCATCCTAATGAATGACATAGCGGCATTTCCTTTGCTCAAACCAAAAATAATTTTCATTTTCTTGACATGTAACCCATTTTTTTTCTTGTACCAGTGTGTGGGACTTGCTGGAAAGACGTCCTGGTGATGGGAGAGCACGGATCGTTTTCTGGAAATGATGACCCCTCTCCTCTCCTACCCCCAACACCTCGGGCAGGTCATGCACTTTGAAGACCTCAGTGGGCCTGGGGTTGTCCCTGAAGGACGAATAGAATGACAAAGCAAGCTTTGCAGTGAGGTACAAAAGTAATATATTTTTAAACATTTCTTTATGGGAGGGGGTTAACGGTTTACAGTCAACAGTAAAATACAATAGTTTGCACATGTGCTAACATTTCTCAGTTTTCCGCTTTTCCAATCAATCCCCTACTAGGTCCTCCTCCGCCGTCATGTTCCAGGACTTGAACCCTCCTCCCCGGCCCCCCCCAGAGTCTTTTACTTTGGTGCAGTCCACCAACAAAAGGGGTATTTTGAAGTCTGAGATGCAGGGTTCGATGCCAGGGCCAAATAAGCTTCAGGTGCAGAATGCTGGGTGCAAGATGTCCCGCATCAAACCACCTCCATTAAGTCATCACTAGCTGCAGGTGATACCGCTATACATAGAAAAGCCTAAGGATGCTCCACAAACAAATCAACAAAAAAGAGAAATGCCATGATCAAGCCCACGGTCCCCACCTGCAGGGGGAAAGCTTCAGGAGTGGTGAAGCAGGGCTGCAGGTGTCTCTCTGACTCCCTCTCACTCCCCCCTCCCTTCTCAGTTTTTCTCTCTATCTAATAAGTCAGTAATAATAAAAAAGATTTTTTAATTAAAAAAAAAGAGAGAGAGAGACATGACTAGGAATTATCAATAAATTCAGTCCCAATCAGTTCAGACGCGAATGCACTGCACTGCGGCCTCTCCTCTGTCTGCAGATTTCTGGGGGGGGTCGAGGGGGCGGCCCCACCCTACATCCCCCTACATGGGGGCAGGTGGCGGCCAGGGGCGGGGCCGCGTGGAGCCCGGGGAAACCTGCACCTTTATAAGCGGGCGTCCTGCGCGCTGGAAATGTGAGTTCCACCGCAAGCTGAGGCTGAACGGGCTTGTTGGTGCTGGAGGCACGTCTTCCCCAGCCCTGCTGCTCTCTGCCAGCCCTGGAGAGGAGGGGGCTTGCATTGGGGTCTCCAAGGCCCAGACCCGGCCCCTCCCCAGCCCTGGAGAGGCTCTGGATGCTGGGCTGAGGAGAGGAGTCCACCCTGTTGGCCTGAACTCTAAAGAAACCTTCTCCGTCATCCCTCCCCTCCACGTGGCACTGTCCTGCCTGGGCTGCCCAGCCCTGGACCTGGACACACGCCCTCGCACAGGCACGGGACAAGGTGGACCCCTCTGCCTGCCCAGGTGTGAGGAGCCCAGGGAAGCTGCAAGGCTGTGTCCCCGCAGCCTTCAGGGCTGGAGAGGTTCTGCTGCAGCGGCCAACAGGCCTGGAAGGTCCAGCCCGGGACCAGGCTCACCCTGGGGGCCGCCCCCACCCTGCCGGGCCTCACATCTGGGGAGCAGCCAGGAGGGCCCCGGGCTGCCGGCAGGGTGGCTCAGGGCAGACTCTGGCAAAGTCCCACGAAGGCGGCCACTCGCCTGCAGGTGCAGGTGACAGAGACGTGCTCAGCCCGGAGTCCACACCTGCAGCCTCGGGGAAAGGCCCAAGAGGGCGGCCACTCACCTGCAGGTGAAGGTGGCAGGAGGTGCTCAGCCCGGAGTCCACACCTGCAGCCTCAGCCTCGGGGAAAGCCAGCTGGCGCTGAAGGCCTGCGGTCCAGGTAGGGTCCCTTCTGCAGTGTGTGTGTCGTTTGCTTTCGTGGGGAAGGGGCCTTCCGCCTGGCAGACCCTGTGTTAGGAACGCTGACTTTGGCCACCCTCGCTGGAAGTGGAAGGACATACTCTCTCCTTCGGCTGAACTGTGTTTTTGCCTAGGGGTTAGATTAGCGAGTTTGCAAGATAGAGCGGAGCCCTTAGCAAATCCTGACCGCTCAGCCCGGCTGCTGCTGCTGGTGCTGCTGGTGGAAGGGGGATGGAACTGGGGGCCTCACCGCCACTGTGCTCCTTTCCTTGCTCCCATAGTGTCTCACCGTTTCCTCCTCTAGCTATGCTATCCATATTTTAAGTTTCTATTAAAAATTTTTTTTTTAATTTACTTATTTATTCCCTTTTGTTGTCCCTGTTTTCATTGTTGTTGTAGTTATTGGTGTTGTTACTAATGTCGTTGTTGTTGGATAGGACAGAGAGAAATGGAGAGAGGAGGGGAAGACAGAGAGGGGGAGAGACAGACAGACACCTGCAGACCTGCTTCACCGCCTGTGAAGTGACTCCCCTGCAGGTGGGGAGCCGGGGGCTTGAACCCGGATCCTTATGCCGGTCCTTGCGCTTTGCGCCACCTGAGCTTAACCTAGGGCTGCGCTACCACCTGACTCCCATTTTGTGTTTCTTTTGCCTTAATTTTGTCACGGGGGTTGTCGCCGGGGCTCTGTGCCCACACTGTCCCTCAGGGGGTGAGAAACAGCGGGTAGGGGTGGGAGAGAAGGCCGGCCAGGCCGCTCTGCTCTGAGGCTCAGGAAAATCTGTGCTGTGGCCGGGGTCTCGCTCGTGGTCAGATGTGCTTCCTACAAGTTGCGCTGTCTCCAGACCTCCTGAAGTGCTTACATAATATACATATTATTTATACATCACATATATACATACTGTTTATTATTTAATTGTACACTATATATTAAGTCAGGAAACCATTTAACATTTCATCACAAGCAGTCTATGAGTCACTACTGGTATTTATATATTTTTTTTCCTACCGAAATTTCTGATATCGTGAACATTGACGTGCTGCTTATGGTGAAACTCAGGAAGCTCTGAGCGTCGTGCTGGTGTCTGATCTAGAGCCTTGTCTCCGCGTCCTGCTTAGTGAGTAATTTCAGCGCTCAGGTCCTCTGGCTTCAGCCAGGTGTCTGCTCAGCATTCCAGGCCTGCAGGCCCACCCGGAGTCCTGCCGGCAGCCCGCCACCAGCACTCTGCTCCCCTTCCTCTCCCACAGCCGCTCTGCCTGCCCGCGGAACCACCTCGGATGTTCAGTTCTCATCACCACTGGAGCTCAGACCCTCCTGGATCTCCCCAGCCCAGCTTCAGCCCCTAACCGACGCCTCCTTCCTGCGGGCCCATAGATTCCCTCCCTCACAACCTTCAGGGGAATTTACATCAAACCAGTGTGGCCAGGGCTCAGAATTCCTCACCTACTGTTCCTACAGTGCATGCTGAGCTCCAGTAGGACCGCCTCCACCTCCTCCTCTCCCCCACCTCCTCTCCCTCCTCCTCCTCTCCCTCCTCCTCCTCCTCTCCCTCCTCTCCCTCCTCTCCCCTCCCCTCCCTCCCCTCCTCTCTCTCTCTCCCCTCTCTCCCCTCTCTCCTCTCCTCTCTCTCCCCTCTCTCTCCTCTCTCCTCTCTCCCCTCTCTCTCCTCTCTCCCCTCTCTCTCCTCTCTCTCCTCTCCCCCCTCTCCCCCCTCTCCCTCCTCCCCTCTCCCTCCTCCCCTCTCCCTCCTCTCCTCTCCCTCCTCCCCTCTCCCTCCTCCCCTCTCCCTCCTCCCCTCTCCTCCACTCTGCCTCCTCCTCTCCCTCCTCCTTTCCCTTCTCCTCCTGTTTTTCAGAAACCTGTCATTGATTGTATTATATGAAAGGAGATAATATTCCTGACCTCTCCTCTAGCTTTCGGTGACCCCAGGAACTCCCAGACAATGGCAGCGTGATTCCAGTCAGTTTCCCCCATCTTCTCTCTCTGGTGTTGTGATTTATTTTGCCTCCAGGGTTATCTCTGGGGCTCGGTGCCCGCACTACAAACCCACTGCTCCTGGTGGCCATTTTATTGGATAGGGCGGAGAGAAATTGACAGAGAGGGAGAGACAGATAGACACCACTTGTGAAGCATCCCCCCTGCAGGTGGGGACCGGGGGCTCAAACCCAGATCCTTACGAAGGGGGCAGGGCGGGAGTGCACCGGGTAAACACAGGGATCCCCAGGTGTGCTTGTGCTTAGTAGTACTTTGTGAGCTTAACCGGTTGCACTAGGGCGGGGCCCCTCCTCAATGGACTGAGGACTGAGGTGCCTCAGGCATGAGAGTCTCTTTGCATGACCATTATGTTACCCTGCCCCCTCCCACACTTCTCAGGTTTGGGTTAGGGTGGGGGTAGGGAATGGAGGGTGGGATTCAGGACTAAGAGTCTCTGCATAGACATTGTGCTATCTTCCCCTCCCAAGGCTAGCATTTCTTGAGCGCTCCTGTTCTTAGGGCCTATAGTGGAGCCCAGTGAGCTCAGCTCTTTGCTTTACAGCAGTCTAGTCCTCATCTTAATACTTTCAGCTTTTTTTTTTTTATTTTTGAAAAATCCATAGTCTGCCCACCATAGTCACTGTGTCCTGCTGTGCTGTTGTATTTCCTGAACTAGAGGGAATCTTGCTTTCTTATGTTTCGTTTCGTGGCTTGGTACTTGCTAATTTTTTCTTTCCCTTTTTTTTTTTTTTTTTATAAATTAAATGTAATTTTTATTGCCACCAGGGTTCTTACTGGGCGCTTGGTGTCTGTACTTTGAATTCACCACTCCTGGTGGCCTATTTCCTACCCCCCTTTAATTAGATAGGACAGAGAGAAATTGAGAAGGGAGGAGAAAATAGAGGAGAGAGAGTTAGAGACACCTGCAGACCTGTTTCCCTGCCTATGAAGCTTCCCCCCAAATGTGGAAACTGGGGACTCAAACCCAGGTCCTTATACCTGGTGACAAGTACCCTCAACCAGATGTGCCACTACTCTGCCCCCTTGCCTCCTTCCTTCCTTCCTTTCATTCTTTCTTTGAGATATCTTTTATTTATTATTTTTTTAAAAATATTTATTTATTCCCTTTTGATGCCCTTGTTGCTTTATTGTAGTTATTGATGTCGCTATTGTTGGATAGGACAGAGAGAAATGGAGAGAGGAGGGGAAGACGGGGAGAGAAAGACAGACACCTGCAGACCTGCTTCACCGCCTGTGAAGTGACACCTGCAGGTGGGGAGCGGGGGCTTGAACCGGGATCCTCACGCCGGTCCTTGAGCTTGGTGCCACCTGAGCTTAACCCACTGCGCACCGCCAGATTCCCTATTTATTTATTTTTTATATTACAGAATTACATGTTGACAGAGGTTTGAATCCCCATCATTCCCACCACCAGAGTTCTGAATCTTCACTCTCCCCACTACAATCCACCACAGTTCCCCTAAGGCTGTAGACATGGGCCAACCATCTTCTCTACAACTGTCTGTCCACATTTACACATAGTTGCCCCTTTTTCTGATTCAATCCTCTCTTCCCCTCCAAGCCACTGATGACATCATAGCTACCTCCACGTGTCCCTCTCCTTTCCCTTCTCTCTCTCTGGGTGCTGATGGAGCTGGAGTGCAGAGTCCTCTTATCTTCATCCTATCACTTCTCTCCCGCTGGGAGTCTGGATCAAGGCTATTTATGGGGAGCAGAAGGTGGGAGTTCTGGCTTCTGTAGCTGCTTCTCCACTGAGCATGGGCGTTGACAGGGGGATCCACACCCCCAGCCTGTTTCTGTCTCTCCCTAGTGGACCAGAGCTCTGGAGATGCGAGAGTCCAGGACACACTGGTGAGGTCGTCTGCCCAGAGAAGTCGGGGTGGAGTCATGGTGGCATCTGTAACTTGGTGTCTGCAAGGTCCCTTGCAATATTTCCCACAGATAACCCAGTGGGTTTTAGGAACATACACCACATTTACAGGCAAACTTTAATAAACAATTATTTAGAAATATTTTTATTTCATCTGTTTGTTGGATAGAGACAGAGGCATTGAGAGGGAAGGTGAGACAGAGAGGGAGAGGGACAGGGACAGGGACAGAGAGACACCTGCAGCCCTGCTTCACCTGTTAGGAATCTTTTCCCCTGCAGGTGGCGACTGGGGGCTTGGTGACACGTAACCAGTGCTCAGCACCTCCCAGACACAAAGGCTCATGCTTGTGTTGACCTGTAAAGGCCTATTTATCTGTTTACCTATTTCTATCTCACACATTTTAGTACTGTTTTTATTTACTTAAGATTATTTTATATTTCCTCATTTGATCTTTCTCTTTGAACATGACTTATTTAGAAATATGCTTATAATGTGCAAATAGTGGAAACATTTCCAAATATCTTATTTTTTATTCCCAATTCAGTTCTATTATGGCGAGAGAACTAGTGTAAATGCTTTTGTATAGCTTCAGTTTTTCCTTTCTGTTACCACCAGGGCTAGAGCTGTGGCTTAAGGCCTTCACTCCCCCCACTCCCACCACCTTTGAATAGGACAGGAATTGAGAGGGAAGGGCAATAAAGAGAAAAAGACAGAGAGAGGGGGCTGGGCAGTAGCACACCAGGTTAAGCACACGTGGCACAAAGCGCTAGGACCAGTGTAGGGATCCTGGTTCGAGCCTCCGGCTCCCCACCTGCAAGGGGGGGTCACTTCACAAGTGGTGAAGTAGGTCTGCGCATGTCTATCTTTCTTTTCCTTTCTCTGTCTTCCTCTTCTCTCTGTCCTATCCAACAACAGCAGCAGCAGCAATGACAACAAGGGCAACAAAATGGAAAAATGGCCTCCAGGAGCAGTGGATCCACAGTGCAGGCACCAAGCCCCAGCGATAACCCTGGAGGGGGAGAGAGAGAGAGAGAGAGAGAGAGAGAGAGAGAGAGAGAGAGAGAGAGAGAGGGCTGCAGCCCTGCTTCACCACTTGTGAAGTCCTCACCCTGTAGGTGGGGACTGGGGGCTTGAACATGGGTCCTTGCGCACTGTAATGCGTGTGCTTCACCAGGTGCACTGCCACCTGGCCCCAATTTCTCAGTTTTTAAGTGGGTGAATATTTACCTTCTATTTATTATGATAAACGAGACCAAGTGAACATCACTCTATGAAGTCTCTCGACAAGAAACCCAGGCAGGAAGAATAGCAAAAATTAAGCTTGGGAGATGTGGGCATATGTGGTGGGTGTCCTTCGAATGCAAGAGAGCATCACGGGGGGTCTTGGTCAGCTTGTGAATCGGACACAGGACTGACGTCTTCCTGAGCATTCGGGGGCCTAGAAAGGAACAGGTATCGGCTGCAGTTTCATCCCTTGGAAGATGCAAGTTTTTAAAAACTTTATCAGAACTAGGAAAGAGAAGTGATTATTTTTATTATTTTAATTTCTTTATTGGAGGATTAATGGTTCACAGTAACAGTAAAATACAATAGTTTGCACATGTGTAACATTTCCCAGTTCGCCACATAACAATTCAACCCCTTCTAGGTCCTCCTCTGCCATCCTGTTCCAGGACCTGAACTCTCCCCACCACCCACCCCAGAGTCTTTACTTTGGTGCAATATGCCAGCTCCAGTCCAAGTTCTGCTTAGAGTTTTCCCTTCTGATCTTGTTTTTCAGCTTCTGCCTGTGAGTGAGATCATCCCATATTCATCCTTCTGTTTCTGATTTATCTCGCTTAACACGATATCTTTGAGCTCCATCCAAGATGGGGTGAAGAAGGTGAAGTCACCATGAACCTGGGTCTTTGGAGCCTCAGGAATGAGTCTCTTTGCATAACCATTATGCTGTCTACCCCTGTTCACATTTCTCAGTTTTCCACAGAACAGTTCAACTCCCCTCTAGCTTCTCCTCTGCCATCATGTTCCAGGACCTGACCCTCCCCCTCCCCACCCCAGAGTCCTTTACTTTGGTGCAATTCACTAAAACCCAGTCCAAGTCCTGCTTGGTGTTTATTGTGTCAGTTTTTTTTTTTTTTTAACTGTGTTCCTTTCATTGAAGATGCCTTTAAAATTTAGATGGAAAAGAGTCTTGCCCATATTTTCCTCTAAGTATTTGATAGTTTCTGGTCTAACATCCAAACGGTGCTGAATTTCCCTACTATTACTGTGTTGCTATTAATGTTTGTTGTAATTAGATGGTCTGTCATTGGGTGCATAGATGTTAATGATAGTTAAGACCTCTTGATTAACTGATCCACTGAGCATTAAGTAATGTCCATCCCTGTCTTTTAAAATTGATTTGTTTTAAGGTCTATCTTGTCAGGTTGAGAACAGCTGTTCCTGCCCTTTTTTGTGGCCCATGGGCTTGTATGGTAGTTTTCCATCCTTTCACGTTGAGTCTGTGTTTGTCTTGTTGAGTTAGGTGGCAAGTGCTGTGATTATTTCGGTGGGTATAGCAGAGTGGTTTGTAACTTGTCCATGCCACATGGGTAGTAAAGCATCTGAAAACCTTGAACTGGAACAAATGACAGCCTTGATTTTACAGACCACCTGGCAGGCACCTTCTGCATCCTGTACACAGACTCAGACAGGGAGCAGTGAATTTCTTGACGAGAGAGAAACTTACGATAGGGTCCATAGCCAGTTGGTGGTAACGCCTGAGCTCCAGTCCTTTGGAGGCAGGAAAGCAGAAACAGGTCAGCAGCAGCTTGGGCCGGGCTAGGAGAAGCGGTGGTGGTTCCTCCCCTGGCTCCCAGAAGACAGAGAAGCAGCCTGGCTTCCGCTGTTGCCCCCGCCAACCTCTCTCTTCCTTTCCTCAGATTCTGGTGGACATCTTTCTCCAGCAGCATCAAAAGGAAAACCAAACAATCCAAATCACAGGGCAGAGAAAAACCCAACTCCGTGTAATCGTTCCCATTCTGCAGCCAAACCAACAGTGGACAGAGAGAGGCTTTGGCTTGAAGCTGCAGTGTGGGAGCTGGAGACGGTCTCTAAGCCAGCACAGGCCTCCTCTCTGGGGTGTGGGGGGGCAGAGGCTGTGAGGCGCAGGAACCAAATGCTCAAAGTGCTCTAGATGCCTCTGCAGTCGTCAGAAACTTCAGGCAACAAGACAAAGTTAAAAGAAAACAGAGAAAGGTGGGAGACTAGGTTCCTTTTTGTTGATCTTTTATTAATGATCTAAATTGTGATCTGCAGGACTATTAAGATGGTAGTAGGTATTTATAACAAGCCTGGGCACTCAAGAGACTCCACAGTCTGGACATGGTGGATGGTGGATTGGAACTCCTGTGCACTTTTTATGGCCCTAGTCCTCAAAGTGGCCTGCCCACAAGCGGTCTAAGGGTGCTTTAATACTTGGTTTGTTTGTTTATTCTTGGATAGAGACAGAAATTGAAAGGAGAGGGGGAGATAGAGAGGGAGAAAGACGAGAGACACCTGCAGCCCTGCTTCACCACTCATGAAGCTTTTCCCCTGCAGGTGGGGCCCAGGGGCTTGAACCTGGGTCCTTGTGCATTGTAGTGTGTGCACTCAACCAGGTGCGCCACCGCCTGGCCTCTGAGGATGCTCTTTGAAAAGGACAGCATCTTAGGCCGTGGTATGGTCTAGGGTGCCTGGGATCCCCTTTATAAAGGCAGTTTCTGGAGCACCCCAGCGAGCTCCGTTGCTGGGAAGATCCAGGAACCCACAGATTAAACAGTTGCCCATGAGTTTCTTTCTTTGCCTGCTGGCCTTTCGGTCCACGATGGGCCTGGACAGTCATTTTGCAGTGACCAGTGAGCCAGTCTTTTTTTTAAAAAAAAATATTTATTTTCCCTTTTGTTGTTTTTTTATTGTTGTTGTGGTTATTATTGTTGTTATTGATGTTGTTGTTATTGGATAGGACAGAGGCATGGAGAGAGGAGGGGAAGACAGAGACGGGGAGAGAAAGACAGACACCTGCAGACCTGCTTCACCGCCTGTGAAGCGCCTCCCCTGCAGGTGGGGAGCCGGGGGCTCGAACCGGGATCCTTAGGCCAGTCCTTGTGCTTCGCGCCACGTGCGCTTACCTGCTGCGCTACCGCCCGACTCCTGAACCAGTCTTTTTTGAACACTTGCATCAATTACAATGGATTCCAGGAATTTGTTGTTTGTTTTGTCTGTTTGTCTGGCTTATTGAGGTACAGGGGACTAAGCCTGGACTTCAGAGCCTCAGGCATGAGAGTCTCTTTGTATAACCATGATGCTATCTACTCTTGCCCGTTGATTTAATTTTTTGTAAGTAAAAAAAAAAGATAGATGCTGATAATTCACATGGTTCAACCTGATATATATGTGTTTTGTTTCCTTTAAATTTCAGCTGGGCTTTAGTAAATGACTTTCCCTGGGGGCCTAGCTGGTGGTGTACCCAGTACAATGCATGTTATCATGCCTGAAGATCCGGGTTCAAGCCTCTGGTCACCACCTACACTGGGGAGGTTTCATAAGGCATGCAGCTGTGCTCCAGCTGTCTCTTCTGTCTGTCTCTGTTTTGTATTTTTCTACTATAGAAAAATACAAAAACAAAAATGGCCATCAGGAGCAGTGGTGTCAGCTTGCAGGTGCTGAAACTGAGCAATAACCCTAATGAACAAAAGCTTCAAGATCTCTGACTGGACACACTTAGGGTGGGGTGGAGAGGAGGTTTCAGGGTGCAAACACGAGTTGATAAGTGACTAGGGGAGTGGCTTCCATACTGGATCCAGAACCCATCTCAGGAGATGGCCTTCAAGTCTTATTTTCATTTGGCGCTAGGATGGTCAGAGATGAATTCTATCAGGTAACAGGTCTTTGGACATTTAAAGGTAAGAACTTTTTTTTTATCTATGTCTCTAATCCCTTTTTTCAGAACCTCCCATCTGGGAAGGGTTTCATTCCACTTTGCAGACATGGATTTAAGGTTGTAGCCTCTTCCGGAATAAGGCACCAGTCAATCAAAACAAGATTCCTAGTGGTGAATTGCTGGGATCAGGATCACAGATGTAACAATTGGGAGAATAAGGCTTTGAACTTAATTCTTTTTTTAATTGTTATTATTTATAAAGTTAAAAATATCGACAAGACCATAGGATAAGAGGAGTACAATTTCACACAGTTTCTACCACCAAAGTTCTGTGTCCTATCCCCTCCCCTGACAGCTTCCCTAGACTCTATCCCTGTGGGAATATGGACCCAGGGTCATTCTGGGGTGCAGAAGATGGAAGGTCTGGCTTCTGTAATTGCTTCCCCGCTGAACATGGGCGTTGGCAGGTGGATCCATACTCCCAGCCTGTCTGTCTCTTTCCCCAGTGGGGCAGGGCTCTGGGGAGGTAGGGCTCCAGGACACATTGGTGAGGTCGTTTGCCCAGGGAAGTCAGGTTGGCATCATGGTAACATCTGCAGCTTGGTGGCTGAAAAAGATGTGAATAGAACAAATTGTTTAATAGTCAGAAACCTAAAGGCAAGAATATAGCAGATGAGTTTTGGGGTCTCCATTAGGAAAAGCTAGTAAGTCTACTTTAAGTATATTCCAAGGGGCTCATGACTTTACTGATTTTTGCCTGAGCCTGACATCTAATATGCAGGTGGGCCAAATGTATTGTTTGGGGAGATGGTCTCAGAGTTGGAGAAAGGATTAGAAAGCTGGATCAGGGCTGAGAGTAGCTCCCAAATATGGAGAAAGTGTGTACGTTTCATTTTATGGTGCCTTCTTTTTTTTTTTGGGCGGGCATCACTGCCAACTATCATGCACTTTTACTTTTAAAGTGTGTATTTTCTCCTAACTTATGGGGACATGTGCACATGTGCTCTGTCTCATGGGCCCTGGTCTATATCTAGGTTCTGTGGCTTTGATAGGAGCTGCACCACCCGGCATGGAATTTGACTCCTAAGAGCTAGGAACAGTCTCACCAGAGTGCTGGAGCTGAAGGGTTGACATTCCCGCCTGGCATCTCTGGACACAGTCTGAAGTGAAACATGTCGAGGTGGTGCTGGTTGCTTTGACTAGGCTGAGCCCAGCAGATGCTGCATCAAGTGGTGTGGATGGTGAGAAGCCTGCAGGAAAATGAGCCCCACCCCCGAGGTTTCAGGACTGGGAGAAATGTGGGTTTCACAGAGAGTGGGGAGGGCCCCTGCTGTCTTGGCATTTAAGAAGGCAATAGATAGTAGGTATTATTGTAACCAAGTTATTTGGGAACTTGGTTGACTTTGAAAATCCCATGGTTATGATTTTCTGTATCATTCAAGACCTCACCATGATTTATGCCAGTTAATGCTGTTTACCTATGGCTATATCTCACCTAGTGACTCAAGCAGTTGCTTCTGGCCTCCCTGGTCTCAGACTATAGGTGGTTTAATATTTCAATTAAATATTCAGTTATTTTATCATGGTCAGATGATCGAAGTGGGAGTGTTGTTTGGAGGGAAAGCATGTGAGAGCCTGTGGACATGCCCATTGTCATGATTAGTGAATTCCAGGCTGGAGAATTGTCTACGGATGCACAACACCCAGGAACTTTGAGACACTTTCAGACAGCCTTAGCGCTGCTACTCCCCCTACGTATGCAGCTGCCCTGGGGCACATGAGGAGGTCTGTTGGTCTGCTTCTAAATTCTGCTTCTAAGACCCCTTCTGTTACATTGCTTGAGGCTGTGGTCTATTTACATAATCACTGTTTTCATTGGTTTAATCCCCACTGGTTCTGCGCTATTTTCCTTCTCCCCACCCCCTATCCTACCTACTTTCTCTTCCTGACACTTCCCCCTCAGGAGACATAAAAGACAGGGCTTTCGAATGAAGACAGATTAGATTAGAATAGATTAGATTGTTGAACTGCATCCCCGCTTGTCAATAAAGATTGAACTGCGTCCCCAGCTCAGCCACGAGTCCCTGGTCGTCAGTCTCCCGCCCGCAAAGCTAGCCCGCCAGAGGTCCTTCCTGGCCAAGCTGGTACTTAGACCGTGGGCACCAGCAGGTGACAGCACAGGCGAAGCTTCCAGCATGGCCACTTTATTTTAGTTCATTTTAAAATCTCTCTTTCATTCCATCTGGAATGGTTTCTGTCCTTCAAGGAAGCTTTTATCCTTCTACTTTGAGCTCAGTGTCGCATGGCCAGATATCCACAGAAAGGAAGGAGGTTCCAGCGTGAAGAGTCTTATTAATCAGTCAGTGAAAGCCAGGGGCTCCCTTTGGGCAGCATTTTCCATGTACGAAGTGCCTTCCCTGCCACGAGCTTGCTGCATGTTTGCCATACACGGCAGGGGAGAGGCTGGGCTCTGGGCATCAGCAGAGTGCCTGCTAATTCCCGGCTCCACCTCTTCCCAGCTCAAGCACTTCGGACAAGTGACTTACCATCTTGGAGGCGCATGCATTTAAGTGCAGATGTTTCACATATTGAGCACACTGTAACACACTACAAGCAGTAATCGGCACGCCCAGTGTGACAAAGTGGCAGCTGGTTTTCCTCTGACCTAGCCAGTTGTCTTTTTTTTTTTTTTTTTTTGCCACCAGGGTTATCGCTGGGGCTTGGTGCCAGCACTAAAAATCCACTGTTCCTGGTGGCCATTTCCCCCCATTGTTTTTGTTGCTGCTGTTGTTGGATAGGACAGAGAGAAATGGAGAGAGGAGGGGAAAACAGAGGGGGAGAGATAGACACCTGCAGACCTGCTTCACCACTTGTGAAGTGACCCCCCCCCGCAGGTGGGGAGCCGGGGACTCGAACTGAGATCCGTGTGCCAGTCCTTGCACTTTGTACACTTAACCCACTGCGCTACTGCCTGGCCCCCGGCTGTCTGCTCTTAGCCTTTTAGGTCCAGGGTCACTTTCTTTCCCCTCCCACCTGCACGCCTCGTCATGTCTAGCTTACGATCTACTTTACCAGCAAACACCTGTCCTCCAGACAGACTGACTCCCTCTTACCCCGGCACCCGCAGGCAGTTCTTATTCCTTGGGTCCATTGTTTTTTGTTTTTTGCCACCAGACTTGTCTCTCGGCTCTATTTCTCCTGGTGGCCGTTTCTTTCCTTTTCTTTCTTCTAGATGGAGGGGTAGAGCCGATCTCAGCTGAAGGAGAGACCACTTTATGCCTCGTGGCCAATATCACTAAATTCTTCCTCAGAAGGCAGAATTGTCAGTGTTACACGAATATGGGAAGGTTTGAAGGGTAACTCAGCAGAACTTAGTTTTATATTCCAAAGGTAAATATAACAGCCACTTTGTGCTATAAAGGGGGTGCACTTGGTTAAGCATCTAGTACTAAGTGTAAGGACCTGCTCAAGGATCCAGGGTCAAGCCCCTGCTTACACCTGCAGGGGAGATACTTTACAAGCAGTGAAGCAGGTCTGCAGGCATCTCTCTTTCTCTTTCCCTCTGTATCTCCCCCTTCCCTCTCAATTTCTCTCTATCCTATCCAATAAAATGGAAAAAATGGCTACCCGGAGCAGTGGATTCATAGTGCCAGCACTGAGCCCCAGCGATAACCCTGGAAGAAAAAGAAAGAAAAAAGAGTAGTTATGAAATTTCTCAAGTGTGCAGAAGAAATGCTCAGGAAGCAGACAGTGAGAAGCAGCAACAGCAGCAGGCCAAGCCCAGCGTGGTATGGGATGGCTGAAATCAGAGCCGGAGGGCGTCAGCTTTTGCCCCCTGTGTCTCTGACCTTGGTCGGGTTGGCATGTGGACAACTGTGCTGGCGAGTACTTGCTGCCTCCCTGCTCTCTGCTGGGCCGTACACGGTTGCTTCTCTGCTAGGACCCAGGCACGTGGTCCCATGCTCAGCTCTTCTCTGCCCCCACCCTGAGGGTGACAGATGCAGCTCGTGGGAACAGTGGCCACATTGTAAGTCAGCTGTCGCACACAACTCCCTCCCCAGCAGAGACAGACACCCCCCCCATGCCACCGGAGCCTCCAGTCTGCTCCCTGCCCACTCAGGCTCAGCCCTGCCAGGCCCCAGGGGCTGCACAATGTCCAGTTGTTCTCGGGCGCCATATTCCTTCTTATGGGACAGCCTGCCTCCTCTGCAGGGCTGCTTTTGGCCCGTCGCTGGATGAGGAAGGTGGGGTTCATAGAGTTTGTGCAGCTGGGTCCTTGGCCCCAGAACAAAGGGTAGTCATCAGTCTTCCCAGAACCCTGCTAGGAGTGACCAGTCTGTCCCCTTTTCTCTTGAGGTTAGGCTGGTCTTGACCTGAAGGAGAAGCGTTAGAACAGCTCTGTTGAGTATTGTTCCAGAGCTGATCTTGTGGAAACTTCCATGATGTATCCAGGGGCATTTACAGAGGCCCACACTGTGGGCCAGAAAAAGCAACTATCTCCCCTCAGGGGATTGATTGAAAAATCCAGTACAATTAATTTTTTTTTCTGAGCCCAACAGCTAACATGCAGGTGGGCTAACGATATTGTTTGGGGAGATGGTCTCAGAGTTGGAGATAGGACTAGAAAGTTGGATCATGGCAGAGAGTAGCTCCCACATATGGGAAAAGTATATAAATACTGTTAACTGTAGACCCCATCGATCTGATCTGGGGCCCATGTTCAGCACAGGAGCCTGTGTGACCTCTGTATCCCTGCACGCCTGAGCTCACAGTCTGTGGTCAGGGCTGGGAACATTCCAGGCTGCGCTCATTACTGGACCCGTCTTCCCTGAATGGCAGAGGATGTGGGCTCAACCTCCCTTTGGAGAGTGGGAACAGTCCCTACCAGTGTTGACTGAGGGCAGGGTCCTGTAGAACCCACAAAGGGGTCCACTATGTTGTTCCTGATGGAGATGACCAGCAACAGTGGAGAGAGGACTCTGTTAGAGGTCTAGACCCATCATATCTGTGTGGCAATCCCAGGACTCCCTGACTAGGCCTCCAGATAATGGGGTGGCCTGGTAGTGATCAAAGGGCCATCATTAAAGTGTGCCGGTGGTGGCCGGGTGGTGGTGCACCTGGTTGAGTTACAGTGCGCAAGGACCTGGGTTCGAGCCCCCGGCCCCCACCTGCAGAGGGAAAGCTTCACAAGTGGTGAAGCAGGGCTGCAGGTGTCTCTCTATCTCTCTTCCTCTCTATCACCCCTTCCTTCTCGATTTCTGGCTGTCTCTATCCAAATAAATAAATAAAGATAATTAAAAAATTAAAAAAACAGTGTGCTGGTAAAATCATGGGCCCCTTAGAATATACCTAAAATAGACCTACTAGCCTTTTCCAGAATGGAGACCCCAAATCTTCATCTGATACACACACACACACACACACACACACACACACACACCTTTAGCTTCCTGATTATAAAATGATTTGTTCTGCTTTATATCTTAGTGTTTTTCAGCCACCAAGTTGCAAATGCTATCATGATTCCATCTTGAACTTCCTGGGCAGACGACCTCACTATTGTGTCCTGGAACCTCCCCTCCCCAGAGCCCTGCCCCACTAGGGAAAGACAGAGACAGGCTGGGGGGAGGGATCCACCTGCCAACACCCATGTCCAGTGGAGAAGCAATGACAGAAGCCAGACCTCCCACCTTCTGCATCCCCAGAATGACTCTGGGTCCCTGCTCCCAGAGGGAAGAACAGGGAAGCTATCAGGGGAGGGGATGGGACACAGAGCTCTGGTGGGGGGAACTGTGTGGGATCGTACCTGTTTTATCCTACTATCTTGTGGATCATTATTAAATCAATAAAAAAAAATCCCATGCAATAATATTCTGAGGAACAGAGAGGCTTTCTTCCACTCTCATGGTAATTGATAGTCTATAAAAGTCATTTTCATTATTCTTTTAAATTTTTTTAAAAATTTCTTTATTGGGAAATTAATGTTTCACATTCAACAGTAAATATAATAGTTTGTACTTGCATAACATTCCCCAGTTTCCCAAATAACAATACAACCCCCACTAGGTCCTCTGTCATCCTTCTTAGACCCGTATTCTCCCCACCCACCCCAGAGTCTTTTACTTTGGTGCGATACGCCAATTCCATTTCAGAAAATTTCAAGATTTGTTTAAAAAAGTAACTGAGCTTTTTTAATTAAAATTTTATCATGTTTATTTATAAATATCTGGCTGGTAGAATCAGCCAGATATTGGGAGGGGGCAGGGGGGGTGATAGGGAGAGAGACTGAGAGACACCTGCAGCCCTGCTTCAACACTTGAGAAGCTTTCGCCCTGCAGGTGGGAACTGGGTCTTGAATCTGGGCCTTTTGAACTGTAATGTGCACTCAACCAGGTGCGCCCCCACCCGGCCCTGTGCTCATGAGCCCCTGTGACGGAGGCCGGACTGTGGTTGGGAAGGCTGAGGCCCAGGGTTAGCGAGTAGTTAACGCATGGGAACTGGGACTTTGGAATCGGGGTGGTCGGGGCAGCAGCGGACGGACTCTGTACTGTTAAACTGCTCTGGAGAAAACCTCGTGGTATGGCAGCGACAAAGGGCCCTCAGATTTCCCTCAGTAGGACTTGCACCTGTGTGTCTGTGGCATCCTGTGACTCACCCTCTCCCTGGGTGTCTTTAGTCTCTGCACTGAATGAGACTGAGTATCCTGTGGGCTCTGCGTCTCAGGTGACCTCAGTGAGAGGCTGGTAGTCGGTGTTTTGCTGTCCTGACAGACCCTCACTGTTCCTCACTCTTCTAAACCATCCAGATCTCTCATCAAAGGCGATCATTTGAAAAGGAAAATCTGCCTGCTTAGTGATTTTTTTAAAAAAATTTTATTTATTTATTTATTCCTTTTGTTGTCCTTGTTTTGTTGTTGTAGTTATTATTGATGTCATCGTTGTTGGATAGGACAGAGAGAAATGGAGAGAGGAGGGGAAGACAGAGAGGGGGAGAGAAAGACAGACACCTGCAGACCTGCTTCACTGCCTGTGAAGTGACTCCCCTGCAGGTGGGGAGCCAGGGGCTCAAACCGGGATCCTTCCGCTGGTCCTTGTGCTTAGCGTCACCTCTGCTTAACCCGCTGCGCTACCGCCCGACTCCCCTACTTAGTGATTTTTTTCTTATTTATGTATTTTCATATTTTAATTTATTATTGGAAAGAGACAGAGAAATTGAGGGGGCAGAGATAGAGAAGGAGAGAGACAGAGACTACAGACAGCTGAAGCCCTGCTTCACCACTTGTGAGGCTTCCCCCTGCAGACGGGGAGCTGGGGAGCAGGGGGCTCAAACCTGGGTCCTTGCACATATGTTTATTTAATTTATTTAACCAGTCACATCCCCATGATTTTTATCCTGTTCCTCTGTAGAATTTGCATTTTCCCCCCCTTTTTTGCCTCCAGGGTTATTGCTGGGGCTTGTTGCCTGCAGTATGAATCTACTGTTCCTGGAGGCCATTTTTCCCCTTTTGTTTCCCTTGCTTATCAATGTTGTTATTATCATTGTTATTGCTGTTGTTGTTGGATAGGTCAGAGAGAAATGGAGAGAGGAGGGGAAGACAGAGAGGGAGAGAAAGACAGACACCTGCAGACCTGCTTCACCGCCTGTGAAGCGACTCCTCTGCAGGTGGGGAGCCGGGGGCTCGAACTGGGATCCTTATGCTGGTCCTTGTGCTTTGTGCCACATGCGCTTAACCTGCTGTGCTACGCCCAGCTCTCTGCCTTCTTTCTTTAAAATCAGCTCAGACAAGTTTTCCTACAGCAGTGAAACACCTTCTCCTCTCTGCTTCTGTCTCTCCTCCCACTGCTCCTGTTGTGGCACCTCACACCCTGGGTGTGTATCTCCTTCCCTGTCTTTTCTTTATGCTTATTGCATAGAACAGAGAGAAGCTGAGAGGGAGGGGAGGGGAGGTAGAGAGGGAGAGAGACAGAGAGACATCTGCAGCCCTGCTTCACCACTTGTGAAGCTTCCCCCTGCAGGTGGGGACCAGGGGCTTGAACCCAGGTCCTTGTGCACTGTAATGTGTGCACTTAGCCAGATGCAACACCGCCTGGCCCCTTCTCCTTCTGATCTGAGGCATTTAGGTGTCCTGGGCACGAAGCAGGAGTCAGAAGAGAGACTGAGTTATTGGCGAAGTGCATTTTCCTCTTTCTTTCCTCCTTCCTCCCACTCCCTCTCCTCTCCCACTCCCTCTCCCTCTCCCTCTCCCTCTCCCTCTCCCTCTCCCTCTCCCTCTGCCTCTGCCTCTCCCTCTGCCTCTGCCTCTCCCTCTGCCTCTGCCTCTGCCTCTGCCTCTGCCTCTGCCTCTGCCTCTGCCTCTGCCTCTGCCTCTGCCTCTGCCTCTGCCTCTGCCTCTGCCTCTGCCTCTGCCTCTGCCTCTGCCTCTGCCTCTGCCTCTGCCTCTGCCTCTGCCTCTGCCTCTGCCTCTGCCTCTGCCTCTGCCTCTGCCTCTGCCTCTGCCTCTGCCTCTCCCTCTCCCTCTCCCTCTCCCTCTCCCTCTCCCTCTCCCTCTCCCTCTCCCTCTCCCTCTCCCTCTCCCTCTCCCTCTCCCTCTCCCTCTCCCTCTCCCTCTCCCTCTCTCTCATCCTAGTACACTTTATCTCCTGTTGGATTCCTATTGCTTTTCTCTCTCCCTCTCTCTCTCTCTCTCTCTCTCTCTCTCATCCTAGTACACTTTATCTCCTGTTGGATTCCTATTGCTTTTCACACCGTTAAGCCATTTTCACAATTGTGTCTTAGGGAGAAAGGGAAAGGGGGAGACAGCACAGCACCATGCTGTGTGCGGCACCCCTGGTGGTGCCCCTGGTGCCGGTGCTCTGACCCAGGCCCAGGCCCGGCGCACAGCCAGGGGTATCCTAGCCTGCCGAGCTGTCCTCAGCGCCTGAGTGCTCTTTCTTGAAGTATACATGGTGCCGTGTTGTCCATCTGCCTAGAGCTCCTCAGCTTTCCTGGGTAAAACCTTTTTTTTTAAAAGTGAATTCTTTTTAATTAAAAATCATTTATTTTAATTTAACTAGTGACTTAATATTGGTTTACAAAATTACGAGGTGATGGGTATAATTCTGCACCGTTCTCACCACCAGAGCTCTGTGTCCCCATTCCCTCCATTGGAAACTGCAGTGGTTCTCTCAAGGTCACAGATAGGGGTTGATTATGATTTCTAAAACTATCTGTCAATATTTGAATAGATTTGCCCATTCCCCGCCCCCATGGTCTCATCTTTTCTTCCTTTCCAAGTCAAGCCTACACCCATTGCACATGTCCCTCCCTTTTGCCTCTTCTCGCTCTGGTCCTGATGGAGTTGGAGTTCAGAGCCGCTGACTTCCCTTATCATTTCTCCACAACTGGGAGCAGGGACCCAAATTCTTTATGGGGAGCAGAAGGTGGGAGTTCTGGCTTCTGTCATTGCTTCTCCACTGGACATGGGTGTTGGCAGGTGGATCCACACCCCCAGCCTGTGTCTGTCTTTCCCTAGTGGGGCAGGGCTCTGGGGAGGGGGGGGGATCCAGGACACATGGTGAGGTTGTCTGCCGGGGGGAGTCAGGATGGAATCCTAGTAGCATCTGTAATTTGGTGGCTGAAAGGCAGTGAGATATAAAGCAGAACAAAATGATTAATAAACAGGAACCATAAAGTAGGAATAGAGCAGATAGGACTAGGGATCTTAGCATGGCTAGAAGCTAGGGTGTCTATTTTTAGGTATGCTCTTAGGGGCCTATGACTTTGTAGTTTTGGTTAAATTTGATAGCTAACATGGAGGTGGACAAAAAATATTGTCTGAGAAGATGGTGTCAGAGTTAAGAATAGGGGAGCTGGCCAGTGGCACAGCAGGTTAAGCACACATAGCGTGAAACGCAAGGACCAGCATCATGATCCCGGTTCGAGCTCCCAGCTCCCGACCTGTGTGTGGGGGGGTTCCCTTCACAAGCGGTGAAGCAGGTCTGCAGGTGTCTGTTTTTCTCTTCCCCTCTCTGTCTTCCGTTCCTCTATCGATTTCTCTTTGTCCTATCCAACAACAATGACAATAACAACAACAACAACAACAATAATAACAACAATAATAACAACAACAATAATAACAATGATGAAGATAAACAACAAGGGCAACAAAAAGGGGGAAAAAAAAAGAGTTGAGAATAGGACTAGAAAGCTGGGTTAGGGCAGAGAGTAGCTTCCAATCTTGAGAAAATTTAGGAGTAATAAAATTAACTGTTTACTCTACCAAGCAAACCTAGGGCCCGTGTCTGTTCACATTCAGCACAGGAGCCTGTGTGGCCTCCGAGTCCCTGTCAGTCTGAGCTCACAGTCCGCGGTCACAGCTGGAACATTCCAGGCTGCTCTCATATCAGGACCCATCTTCCTTGTGTGGTGAGAAGGATGACCAGCCTTCCTTCTGAGAGTGAGGCGGTCTTCATTCCTTTTTTTTTTTTTTTTTTTTTTTGCCTCCAGGGTTATCACTGGGGCTCAGTGCCTGCACTATGGATCCACTGCTCCTGGAGGCCATTTTGTTGCCCATGTTATTATTATTGTTATTGCTGTTGTTGTTGGATAGGACAGAGAAATTGAGAGAGGAGGGGGAGAAAGAGAGGGGGAGAGAAAGACAGACACCTGTAGACCTGCTTCACTGCCTGTGAATCGACCCCCCTGTAGGTGGGGAGCCGGGGGCTTGAACTGGGATCCTTACGCCAGTCCTTGAGCTTTGTGCCACATGCGCTTAACCTGCTGTGCTACAAATCCACCCCCCGCGTCTTCATTCCTTTTTTGTTGTTTGTTTTTGCCAGAGTACTGCTCAGCTTTGACTTATGGTGGTGAAGAGGAATGAACCTGGGACCAAGATCTATTTAACTAACCATTCTGCTATCTCCCCCACCTCCTGGGTAAAATCTTTGTCATGGCTTCTTTTGACCTTAACTGCTCCTGTTGCTGGAGCCCCACAGGGTCCTCTCATTTCTGGAGCATTCTCTACTGCTTTGCCTGGCATGCTTCTCTCTCGCTTTGGGCATAAACCAGCCAGCCAGCACCATTTTCAGCTTGTCTAGCCTAGAAGGTGGCAAACCTTGGCTTCTGGGGAGTGAATTCTGGGAGTCCTTTGTGACTGCTTGTGGCTGAGGCTTATATCTGTGAGTTCACGCTCTGCATTTAACTGTTCTCCTTCTAAAGAGGGAGAAGATGGGAAGCAAAGTGTTGTAGGAGTCCGAGGGTGAATAAGAGGAAAGAAAAGAATGGAAGGAAGGAAGGAAGGAAGGAAGGAAGGAAGGAAGGAAGGAAGGAAGGAAGGAAGGAGTCTCTCACTGAATGCACTTGTTCAAGTTCTGATGCCACGTAGACTTGTTTTGGGATTTGGGGCAAGTTCTTTACTCTTTGTAAGTTTAACTTGTTTCCTTCTATGCAGGATAGGTTAATGAGATTATTTCTCTCCACATTGGCATGACCTGAGTCAGTGCACATACACTGCAGGTCAGCACAGAGCCCGCTCTGTACTAAGTGTTCTGTCTGACTTATACCATGAAACATAGTGCTTATAGATATATAAAGATGCACTTAGCCCTGTTTATTTTAGATTCATTTTGTATTAGTGATTTAATAATGATTAACAAGATTGTGAGATAAGAGGGGTACAATTCCACACAGTTCCCACCACCAGAGTCCCTCATTCCCTCCCCTCCACTGGAAGCTCCCCTGTTCTTTATCCCTCTGGGAGTCTGGACCCAAATTCTTTATGGGGAGCAGAAGGTGGGAGTTCTGGCTTCTGTAATTGCTTCTCTTCTGGACATGGGTGTTGGCAGATCCACACACCCCAGCCTGTTTCTATTTTTCCCTAGTGGGGCAGGGTGCTGGAGAACTGAGGTTCTAGGACATATGGGTGAGGTCATCTGTCCAAGGAAGTCAGGATGGAATCCTAATAGCATCTGCAATTTGGTGACTGAAAGGTGGTAAGATATAAAGCTGGTTAAACTATTTACTAAACAGGAACCCCAAAGTAGGGGTAGAGCAGATGAAATTAGGGGTCTTCCTATGGGAAGAAGCTAGAAAGTCCATGTTAGGTGTGTTCTAAGGGGCCTATGACTTGACTAGTTTTTGCCTGAGCCTGACAGCTAACAGGCAGGTGGACTAGGAGTATTGTCTAGACTCATTTTTACCCGCCCCTTTTTGAAAATCTTCTTTCTTCTTTCTCCCTCTCTTCTTATTCTTTTTTTTTTTCCTCCCTCTTTTCCTCCCTCTCTCCTTCCTCCACATCCTCTCTCATTTAAACTTTATTGGGTACCAATATGTGCCAGTTCCTGTCTGAGAGCCTGGGAAAAGATTCTGGCTAAAGAATGTATGTTTGTGGTTGTTGTTTTTTTTGCCCGTATCCTCAAGTGAACTTTCAGTCTGTCGATATAACTTAGCCTCAAAGGACGGGCGGAGAAAGTCGGGGGAGGCTGTGCTGGGGGTGGAGGGGCCTGGGGATGGTGACAAGGCCCAGGATGAAAGGGTTTCAGCTGGGCCTGCCTCCCAGCTGGCCCCACCCTACCCTACCCCACCCCACCCCACCCACAGTCCAGCAGGAAGTGTCCACTTGGGATTTGAAAATGCCCTTTCAACAGCACCAGTGTGGAGGCTCAGATGTTTATGACAGTTGCTTCACTTTCGGAACAGGGGTAGATTTTGCCAAGTTGTGATCCCACTGGGCCTCAGAATCTGAGCTTTGGAGTGAAATCCAAACCATCAAGTCTTAAACTCTTGAAACTGAAGTAAAAGAAGTGATTTACAGGTTCAAAGGAAAAAAAAAAAAAAAGCTTCCCCAGCTTCCTGAATAGAGGAGTTGATTCTAAACATAATCATCCAAAGATAGTATTCTGCAGGCTTCTCTTAGAAAATTCTGAGACTTCTTGGTAAATCTCTCTGTAGGAGAGTGAAGTACAATGGTGTATGGGGTAAGGGCCAGGGACCCCCTTTCCATAATATTCAACCAAGAGTTAGTTTGTGCTGTCAGCTGCTCAGGGAAGTAAAATGTTATTTTTCCTTTCTGACTGCAAAATATCTAAGCTGAGCCTAATGGATTAGCAAGTTAAAACTTTTTTAAAAAAAGTTTTATTTATTTTCTCTTTTGTTGCCCTTGTTGTTGTTTTTATTGTTATTGTATTTATTGTTGTTGTTGTTATTTTATTTATTTTTTCTGATCAATTCTGCATTTTTATTTCTCTCTTTTTTAATTATCTTCATTAATTGGATAAGGATGGCCAGAAATTGAGAGGGTAGGGGGAGATAGAGAGGAGAGAGAGAAAGAGACACCTGCAGCCCTGCTTAACCACTCATGAAGCATCCTCTCTACAGGTGGGAACCGGGGATTTGAACCAAGATCCTTGTGTATTGTAATATGTGTGCTCAACCAGGTGTGCCAACATCAAGCCCCCACATTAAGAGGGGTACAATTTCACAGAATTCCCACCACCAGAGCCCCGTATCCCATCCCCTGTTGGAAGCTTCCCTTTTCTTTACCCCTCTGGGAGTATGAACTCAGGGTCATTATGGGATGGCGAAGGTGGGAGTTCTGGCTTCTGTAATTGCTTCTCCGCTGAACATGGGTGTTGGCAGGTGGATCCACATCCCCAGCCTGTTTCTCTCTTTCCCTAGTGGGGTAGAACTCTCTGGAGAGGTGGGATTCCAGGTCACATTGGTGGGGTTGTCTGCCTGGGGAAGTCAAGTTGGCTTCATGCTAGCATCTGGAACCTGGTGGCTGAAAAAGAGTTGAGATATAAAACAGAACAAATTGTTGACTAATCGTGAACCTAAAGGCAAGAACATTGCAGGTGAGATTTGGGGTCTCCATTTTGGGAAAAGCTAATAAGTCTATTTTAGGTCTATTCCAAGGGGCCCATGACTTACTAATTTTTGCCTGATCCTGACATCTATTATGCAGATGGGAAGATTATTATTGTTTGGGAAAATGGTGTCAGAGTTGGAAAAAGGATTGAAAAGCTGCGTCTGGATAGAGAGTAGCTCCCAAATATGGGAAAAGTATATAAATACTGTTAACTGTAAACCCCACTGATTTGATTTGGAGCCCGTGTTCAGCACAGGAGTCTGTGTGACCTCTGCATCCCTGTAGGTCTGAGCTCACAGTCTGTGGTCATAATTAAGAACATTCTAGGCTGCACTCATTGCAGGACCCATCTTCCTCGAGTGGCATAGTGTGTTGACCCAACCTCCTTGCCAGTGTTGACCCACTGAGGGCAGGGTCCTGTAGAGCCCACAGAGGGGTCCACTCTGTTGTTCCTGATGGAGATGACCAGCAACAGTGGAGAGAGGGATCTGTTAGAGGTCTAGGCCCATCATGTCTGTGTGGGAATCCCAGGATTCCCTGAGGAGGGCCCCGAATGATGGGGTGGCCTGGTAGTGACCAAAAGAGCCATCATTAAAGTGTGCCGGTCCCTTCTCCTTATCTAGTTTTTGGAGTCCTTACTTTACCCGACAAGGTTAGCCATGGAGTGATTGAGGGAAGTGAAGCAGAAAGCAAGGTGAGGAGGGTATCTAGGTCTCAGTGGAAACTATCTGATTAATATTAAAAAGTGTCTGTTTTAGGTCTCTACCTGCTGGCTGCCCTTACTGAGTCACTGCAGACTGCCGTGCTCTTTACATTAAGGTGTACATCCCCTAACTTAGGGCACATGTGCGCATGTGTCTGTCTCATGGGCCCTGGTCTACATCTAGGTGCTGTGGCTGTGTCAGGAGGGGCACCACCCGGCATGGAACTGAGGATCCTAGGAGCCAGGAACGGTCGCGCCAGAGTGCTGGAGCTGAAGGGCTGACATTCCCGCCTGGCGTCTCTGGACACAGTCTGAAGTGACACGTGTCCAGGTGGTGTTGGCTGTGTTGATTAGGTTAAGCTCAGCAGACGCTGTGTGGAGAGAAGCCCACAGGAAAATGATCCAAGCCCCAGAGGTTCCAGGACTGGGAGAAATGTGGGTTTTATAGAGAGTGGGGAGGAGGGTGCCTGCCCTGCTGCCTTGGCATTTAAGAAGGCAGTAGATAGACATTATTGTAACCAGGTTATTTGGGAATTTCATTGACTTTGAAAACCCCATGGTTAGAACTTGCTGCATCACACAAGACCTCACCAGGGTTCATGCCATTTCATGCCGCTTACATCTAGCTGTGTCTTATATACTGACGTGACCAGTTGCTTCTGGGCCTTCTGGTCTAAGATTATGGGTGATTTAATGTTTCAGAGAAAGAGTCATTATCAGAAATGCACTAACAGTTTAAGCCCACCATTAAGATGTAATCGGGTTACGAATTGTAAACCTTTAGTGCTTAGATTGAAGGAATATATGCTCAGAACTGGGGTTTTTGCATCAACAAGTTGAAGATGTTCTCTATTTTTCCCCTCTCATGTTGACTAAATAGTGTTTATAAGACTGTAGGCTACTAGGAGTGCATACTAGCACCATTCCTGCCACCAAAGGTCTGTGTCCCTGCCCCACTCCTTAACGCCTCGGATTTAAGAAAAAAAATTTTTTTTCTCTTTATTAGGAGATTATCAGTTCTGAGTATATATCCTTTCAATCCAAGCACTTAAGGTTTCAAGTTAGTAACCTGATCAAATTTTAATATTAAAGATTTTCACAGGAAATCTTTATAATAAAAATTTGAGGCCATCATGAAGGAAGTGGAGGATGACTGCTGGATGGTGTTGGCTCTGTGTGTCATAGAAAGAGTTGAAACACATGGATTTACAAAAGGAGGAGAAGGAGAAGAAAAGGGAAGATGGAGAAGGAAAAGGAGGAAAAGGAAGAGGAGAAGGAGAAGGAAGAGAAGGAGGGGAAGGGGAAGGAGGAGAGAAGGAGGAGGAGAAAAAGTAGAGGAGGGAAGGGGAAGGAGATGCAGCAGCCAAACTGTCTCTAGGACAGAACTGTGGTGAGAACTGTGGTGAGAACTGTGGTGAGAACAACTGTGGTGAGGAGAACTGTGGTGAGGAGAGCTGTGGTGAGGAGAGCTGTGGTGAGGAGAGCTGTGGTGAGGAGAGCTGTGGTGAGGAGAGCTGTGGTGAGGAGAGCTGTGGTGAGGAGAACTGTGGTGAGGAGAACTGTGGTGAGAACTGTGGTGGTCCCCTTGCAGGGTGGGGTGGGCTGGGCTACAGAACTCTGGGGGTGGCTGTGATATGGAGCCAGAGCTCTGCAATCTTAGAACCCCGCAGACTACTCTCAGATCGTTAATATCGACAGCAGCAGTTTTAAAAATCTGAGGTTTTGGTGGTGGTACACCTGGCAGAGCACATATGTTTTTATGGGTGAGGACCCAGGTTCAAGTCCTTGGTCCCCACCTGCAGGGGAGAAACTTCACAAGTGGTAGAGTGGTGCTACAGGCCTCTCTCTCTCTCTCTCTCCCTCTCTCCCTCTCTCCCTCTCTCCCTCTCTCCTTCTCTCCCTCTCTCCCTCCCTCTAATTCTCTTTTTTTAACCCCCCCCAATTCTCCATCAAAAACAGAAAAGAAGACAGAAGCCCACTGGGAATGGTACAGTTGTACAGGTTTTGAGCTCCAGTGATAATCTTGGTGTAAAAAAAAATATTTTTGATAAGGATTTTCCAGATACTGAATACAAATTTCATTTTCTAGTTTGAAATTATTATTTGCTTTAAGATTAGTTATGGCTACAAATTGGGATTTTAGGCAGTTATAAAAATGAGATAAATATGGAATGTTACAACACAGATATAAAAGAAGCTTATGAAAGTTTGGGGAGTATCATGTTATTTCTTTAAACACAACAAAAGACCGCTTTCTTCAGTGTCCTCCAGCATATGAGACACATGTCGGGGATGCCAGCACAGGACGAACTGGAGCTCCTCTGGCATGACAGCTGCCAGTGCAGGGCAGACCAGACACACCGGGACCCGTGGGCATAGATCGCAGGCCGCCTTCAGCCAGTCCTTTCTCAATCCGCCCCTCCTCTCTAACGAAGATAACAGCTAGACTTTCCTTGCTCGGAATTCACACGGACTTCCCATCTGCCTCAGAATGACCTGTCAAACCCAGTGAAAACGAATTGAAGCCTTGTTAACTCTTGACTTAGTCTTTGAAGGGTTAGTTTAGTTAGGGATGTCTGTCTTTACAGTACCTCAGCCTTGGGCCTCATTAAAAAGATTATTATTAGTGATTTAATATTGATGAACAAGATTTTAAAATAATAGGGATACAATTCCACACAGTTCCCACCACTGGAGTTCCCTGTCCCATCCCCTCCATTGGAAGCTTCCCTATTCTTTTTATTTATTTTTTATTTATAAAAAGGAAACATTGACTAAACCATAGGATAAGAGCTTCACACAATTCTCGCCACCAGAACTCTGTACCCCATCCCCTCCCCTGATAGCTTTCCTATTCTTTATCCCTCTGGGAGTATGGACCCAGGGTCATTGTGGGATGCAGAAGGTGGAAGGTCTGGCTTCTGTAATTGCTTCCCCGCTGAACATGGACATTGACAGGTCAATCCATACTCCCAGCCTGTTCCTCTCTTTTCCTAGTGGGGCGGGGCTCTGGGGAGCAGGCAGGGGGGTTCCAGGACACATGGTGAGGTTGTCTGCCCAGGCAAGTCAGGATGGCATCATGGTAGCATCTGCAACTTGGTGGCTGAAAGGCGATAAGATATAAAGCAGGACAAAATGTTTATAGCACCTCATTTCGAACATCGGTGTTAAGCTGAGGGTGGAACTCTGATCCACACTGTGCCTATTCCAAGAAGAGGTTCATGCTTCCTCAGGTCGTGGTCAGGACTGCTGGGCGGGGGGTGGGCTGAGTTCCTGCGTGCGTCATCTGCCCTCGGTTCCCACCTGTGTGCTGACTACACTTGGTCTGTGCTCTGATGCTCTAGTGAGCTGGCCAAGGTAGGATCAAACCTGGGTCTTACTTCTCTCTGCATCTTCAGTACTGTTGTCCTCTGGGTGGTGCTGAGGAAGGACCCCTGGACTGGGAATCACCCGGATCTTGAGTCAGAAAATCCCCACTTATTTGGTAGCTCTGAACAGTGGATGCAAACTTTTTGACCATTTCTTTCATAATCTATAAAATGAATCTGATGTGGGAATGTGAATGCCCATGCCTCAGCGCTCCCATGGGAAGGCTGTCTCCTATGGGTCTTCTAGTGGGTGTATCCTCCAACTCCATGACAACATGCGCACGCAGAGCAAGCCCGGCAGTAATCTGCTCTGCCACTAGGAGGCGAGCAAGCTCCACGGCTGATTTCTCTCCCCCTCCATGGTGGATCAAAAAAAAAAAAACAAACAACTTCATATTCATATTCTTATTCACTCCACCCCATTCTAGCTCTGTGGCTGATGATTGGTTTGCTTTTGTATTCATTTTCCATTCAAATTACTGTCAGTAATATTAAGGCAGTGGGTGTAGTTGACTAGCTGAGTAGTAAAACGACTTTTTGGGTTTATTTTATTTTATTTTTTTTTGATACTTATTCCCTTTTGTTCCCCTTATTGTTTTATTGTTGTAGTTATTGTTGTTGTCTTTGTTGGATAGGACAGAGAGAAATGGAGAGAGGAGGGGAAGACAGAGGGGGAGACAAAGAGAGACACCTGCAGACCTGCTTTACCACCTGTGAAGAGACGCCTCTGTAGGTGGGGAGCCGGGGGCTCAAACCGGGATCCTAATGCAGGTCCTTGGGCTTAACCTGTGCCACGTGTGCTTAACCTGCTGCGCTACAGCGGGGTTCCCTCTTTTTTGTTTATCTGCAGATACCCACTGGTGGGAGCAGTTCTTAGTCGCACACCTGGAGCTTAGACTGTTATGTGTGCAGCTGGCATCCTTGACACAATGGATCTTGGTTCAAAGGTCCCAACTATCGTGGGTGGAGGGGAATAGAAATGAGTTTTTGTGCAAAGACCTGCGTAAGGGTCCTGGTTCAAGCCCCTGGCTCCCCACCTGTAGGGGAGTTGCTTTGCAAGTGGTGAAGCGGGTCTGCAGGTGTCAGTCTTTCTCTCCTCCTCTGTCTTCCCCTCCTCTCTCCATTTCTCTCTGTCCTATGCAATAATAGCAACAGCTGTGACAACAATAACAACTACAACAAGCACAATAACAAGGGCAACAAAATGAGAAAAATAGCCTCCAGGAGCAGTGGATTCGTAGTGCAGGCACCAAGCCCCAGCGATAACCCCTCGAGGCAAAAAAAAAAAGTTTTGATCCATTATTTAAAATGGCTGTATTTTACTGTTGACTGTTAACCATTACCCCCACCCCCGAAGAAAACAAATAATAAAAGAAGAAAGGTCTTTCTTTCTTTTTTTTTTTTTTGCCTCCAAGGTTATTGCTGGGGCTCAGTGCCTGCACTATGAATCCACTGCTCCTGGAGGCCTCCTCCCCCTTTTGTTGCCCTTGTGTTTGTAGCCTTGTTGTGGTTATTATTGTTGTTGATGTTGTTCATTATTGGATAGGAAAGTGAGAAGTGGAGAGAGGAGGGGAAGATGGAGGGGGAGAGAAAGACAGACACCTGCAGACCTGCTTCACCGCCTGTGAAGTGACTCCCCTGCAGGTGGGGAGCCGGGGGCTCAAACTGGGATCCTTAATGCTGGTCCTTGCGCTTTGCGCCACCTGTGCTTAACAAGCTGCGCTACCGCCTGACCACCAAGAAAGGTCTTTCTAAGGAGGAATCCACCCCCACAGGGAGTCTGAGGATCAGAGGGGCTTCAAACTTTGGACTTGAGTTTCTTCAGGTGTCAAACAAAGCAACTGAGCTGAGTACTTTCTAAGACCTTCCCTGTGCTGATGTCTTTCCCCAGTCCAATCCGGAGCTCATCCTCGGAAAAAGCCCAGTTCTCCGACTCACCTGAAGTGAGTGTGGATTCTGGTCATGAAGAGATGCCGCGTCAGTCACAGTGATTGATGGGTGTTGCAGCAGCCCAGCCCCGGGGACCATGTGGATGCTTTCTCGAAGTTGGCGTGATGCCTCAGAAGCAGCTGTTCTGCTGAGCAGCACAGGGCACATCAGACGCAGCCCCCTGGCTGGGCTCTGGGTTGCCTGCCAACCCTCCTCCTCCTCAGAGTCTCGTGATACAGGCATGGCCCCGGCATTCGCTCCCGTTGCAAAAGCAGGGCGGCCTGTCCTGAGAAGGCCGTGGTTTTGAATGTTCTGCTGGAGGGAAAGGCCCAAGCTGGGAGGAGGACTCAGTTTCCTAACATAAGTGAAACACTGGATGTTGACTGAGCCTCTGGCTTGGAACAGAACCGTCCTGGGTTTACGTCCTGCCTTCTAGTTACTGGCTGTGTGATTTCAGGCATGTAGCCTGACCTCTCTGAACCTCACCCCCAGACCTGCTAAATACTAGGCTAGTACCAGCTGCTGCCAGGGTTGTTTTTGGAGGGCTGAGAAGGGACTTTTACTATAAATTATACTTATAAATTAAATCAAGTATTTACTATAAATATATTTATAAGTATTTATAAATGTAATTAGTTACTCTAAATTATAATATTTATAAATTAAAAGACTTCATTTCATTTTGAAGCACAACAGTAATGAAACATGCTTTTCTACCCTAAAATGGGGGTTGAGGTAGGCTTAAAAAAGAGAGAAAATAGGGGGCTGGGTGGTGGTGCACCTTGCTACGTGCCCATAGTACTAAGCACAAGGGTCCATGTTTGAGTTCCCAATTCCTCACCAGCAGGAGAGACACTTCACAAGTGGTGAAGCAGGGCTGCAGGTGTCTGTCTCCTTCTCTATCTCCCCATCCTCTCTCAATTTCTCTCTGTCCTGTCTAATAAAATGGAAAAAATAGCCACCAGGAGCAGTGGATTCATAGTGTAGGCACTGAGCCCAAGAGATAACCCTAGAGGGAGGGGGAGAGAGAGAGAGAGACAGAGAGACAGAGACACTTCAAGGACTGCTCTAAACTAGTAACGCAACTGCAAATGTTTGAGAAAAAAAGTTCATCTTCAATGCTGACGAATTTCTGAATTTCCTGTCCACAGTGACATTGAAAATTGGTGCAGCGTCTTGGGAGAACTGTGTGTGTGTGTGTCTGTGTGTATGTCTGTGTGTGTGTGTGTGTGTGTGTCTGTGTGTGTGTGTGTGTGTCTGTGTGTATGTCTGTGTGTGTATGTATGAGTGTGTGTGTGTCTGTGTGTATGTCTGTGTGTGAGTATGTGTGTGTGAGTGTGTATGTGTGAGTGTATGTGTGAGTATGTGTGTGTGTGTATGTGTGTGTGTGAGTATGTGTGTGTGTGAGTATGTGTGTGTTTGTGTATGAGTGTGTATGTGAGTGTGTGTATGTGAGTGTGTGTATGTGAGTGTGTGTATGTGAGTGTGTGTATGTGAGTGTGTGTGTGTATGTCTGTGTGTGAGTATGTGTGTGTGACTGTATGTATGAGTGTATGTGTGTGTGTATGTCTGTGTGTGAGTATGTGTGTGTATGTGAGTGTGTATGTGTGAGTGTATGTGTGTGTGAGTGTGTGTGTATGTAAAAGAAAGAGAAGAGAGACTACATAGGTGAAAAATCAGATGTGTTCAATGATGTGAAAAAAACAAAAGAAATTTAAGTGACGAATTACGAGAGAAAATAGTTTTTTTTTTTTTTTTTTTTTTTTTTTCTTTTTTTTTTTTTTTATTAATTAACAAAACCATAGGGTAGGAGGGGTACAACTCCACACAATTCCCACCGCCCAATCTCCATATCCCACCCCCTCCCCCGATAGCTTTCCCATTCTCTATCCCTCTGGGAGCATGGACCCAGGGTCATTGAGGGTTGCAGAAGGTAGAAGGTCTGGCTTCTGTAATTGCTTCCTCGATGAACATGGGCGTTGACTGGTCGGTCCACACTCCCAGTCTGCCTCTCTCTTTCCCTAGTAGGATGGGTCTCTGGGGAAGCTGAGCTCCAGGACACATTGGTGGTGTCTTCAATCCAGGGAAGTCTGGATGGCATCCTGATGACACCTGGAACCTGGTGACTGAAAAGAGAGTTAACATACAAAGCCAAACAAATTGTTGAGCAATCATGGACCCAAAGCTTGGAAAAGTGGAGAGGAAGTATTAGGGAGGTACTCACTGCAAACTCTAGTATACTTCTGCTTTCTTACTTTGGTGCCATACTCCAAACTCAGTCAATTTCTGCTTTGCGTTTCTACTTCTTTTTTTTTTTTACATGCATAACATTCCCCAGATTCCCATTTAGTAATACAACCCCCACTATTTCATTCATCATTTTTCATGGACCTGTATTCTCCCCACCCACCCACCCACCCCAGAGTCTTTTACTTTGGTGTAATACTCCAATTCCATTTCAGGTTCGACTTGTGTTTTCTTTTCTAATCTTGTTTTTCAACTACGGCCTGAGAGTGAGATCATCCCATATTCATCCTTCTGTTTCTGACTTATTTCACTCAACATGATTTTTTCAAGGTCCATCCAAGATCGGCTGAAAACGGTGAAGTCACCATTTTTTACAGCTGAGTAGTATTCCATTGTGTATATATACCACAACTTGCTCAGCCACTCATCTGTTGTTGGACACCTGGGTTGCTTCCAGGTTTTGGCTATTACAAATTGTGCTGCCAAGAACATATGTGTACACAGATCTTTTTGGATGGATGTGTTGGGTTCCTTAGGATATATCCCCAGGAGGGGAATTGCAGGGTCATAGGGTAGGTCCATTTCTAGCCTTCTGAGAGTTCTCCAGACTGTTCTCCACAGAGGTTGGACCAATTGACATTCCCACCAGCAGTGCAGGAGGGTTCCTTTGACCCCACACCCTCTCCAGCATTTGCTGCTGTTACCTTTTCTGATGTGTGACATTCTCACAGGAGTGAAGTGATATCTCATTGTTGTCTTGATTTGCATTTCTCTGACAATCAGAGACTTGGAGCATTTTTTCATGTGTTTCTTGGCCTTTTGGATCTCTTCTGTGGTGAATATTCTGTCCAATTCCTCCCCCCATTTTTGGATGGGGTTATTTGTTGTCTTGTTGTTGAGTCTGGTAAGCTCTTTATATATGTTGGTTATTAAACTCTTATCTGATGTATGGCATGTAAAGATCTTCTCCCATTCTGTGAGGGGTCTCTTGATTTGGGTAGTGGTTTCTTTTGCTGTGAAGAAGCTTTTTAATTTGATGTAGTCCCATAGGTTTATACTTGCCTTAGTCTTCCTTGTAATTGGATTCGTTTCATTGAAAATGTCTTTAAAATTTATGCGGAAAAAAGTTCTTCCAATATTTTCCTCTAAGTATCTGATAGTTTCTGGTCTAACATCCAAGTCCTTGATCCACTTGGAATTTACTTTTGTATTTGGTGAAATACAGTGATTCAGCTTCATTCTTCTGCATGTTTCAACCCATTGTTTCCAACACCATTTGTTGAAGAGACTCTGCTTTCCCCATGTAATAGTCTGGGCCCCTTTGTCAAAGATTAGATGTCCATAGGTGTGGGGCCTCATTTCTGGGCTCTCAATTCTATTCCACTGGTCAGTGTGTCTGTTCATGTTCCAGTACCAAACAGTTTTGATGACAATGGCCCTATAGTATAGTTTGAGATCTGGCAGTGTGATGCCTCCGGTTCTGTTCTTTTTTCTCAAGATTGTTTTGGCAATTCTAGGTCTTTTCTGGTTCCAGATAAACATTTGTAGCATTTGTTCTATTCTCCTAAAAAATGTGCTTGGGATCTTGATGGGGATAGCATTAAATTTGTAGATGGCTCTGGGTAATATATTCATTTTGATGATGTTAATTCTTCCAACCCATGAGCATGGAATATCTTTCCACTTCTTTGTGTCTTTTTCAATTTCTTTGAGTAGTGACTCATAATTTTCAGTATACAAGTCTTTCACTTCTTTGGTTAGGTTTATTCCTAGATATTTTATTGTTTTTGTTGCTATAGAAAAAGGAACTGATTTCTGGATTTCAATTTCTTCTAACTTAGTGTTTGCATACAGGAATGCCACTGACTTTTGAATGTTAATTTTATAGCCTGACACATTACTGTATTGCCTGATGATTTCCAAAAGCTTCTTGCTAGATTCCTTAGGTTTTTCCATGTATACTATCATGTCATCTGCAAATAAGGAGAGTTTGACTTCTTCTCTTCCAATCTGTATGCCTTTAATTCCTTGCTCCTGCCTGATTGCTATGGCAAGAACTTCCAACACTATGTTGAATAGTAATGGTGATAGTGGGCAGCCCTGTCTAGTACCTGATCTGAGGGGAAATGCTTCCAGTTTTTCACCATTGAGTATGATGTTGGCTGTAGGTTTGCTATATATAGACTCCACTATCTTCAGGAATTTTCCATCTATTCCTATTTTTTGTAGTGTTTTGATCATAAAGGGATGTTGTATTTTGTCAAAGGCTTTCTCTGCATCTATTGATATGACCATGTGGTTTTTGGTCTTGCTTTTGTTGATGTGGTGGATCACATTGATTGATTTACGTATATTAAACCAACCTTGCATGCCTGGGATAAACCCCACTTGGTCATGATGAACAATTTTTTTGATATACTGCTGTATCCGGTTGGCTAGAATTTTGTTCAATATTTTCGCATCTATGTTCATTAGAGATATTGGTCTGTAGTTTTCTTTTTTGGTTGTGTCCCTGTCTGCTTTTGGTATCAGGGTGATGTTGGCTTCATAGAAGCTGGCAGGGAGTATTCCAGTGTCTTCAATCTTCTGGAAGACTTTTAAAAGTAGAGGTATTAGTTCTTCTTTGAAGGTTTTGTAGAATTCATTTGTAAAACCATCTGGTCCAGGACTTTTATTTTTGGGAAGATTTTTGATAACTGTTTCAATTTCATTAGCTGTGATGGGCCTGTTCATGTTATCCACTTCCTCTTTACTTAGTTTTGGAAGTTGGTAGGTATCTAGGAAATCATTCATTTCTTGCAGGTTCTCTAGCTTGGTGGCATATAGTTGTTCATAGAAGCCTCGCATGATATGTTGAATTTCTGCAGTGTCTGTTGTGATTTCTCCTCTTTTATTTACTATCCGATTTATTTGGGTCTTCTCCTTTTTTTGTTTTGTGAGTCTGGCTAAAGGTTTGTCGATTTTGTTTACTCTTTCGAAGAACCAACATTTACTTTCATTGATCTTTTGTATGGTTTTCCTATTCTCAATGTTATTTATTTCTGCCCTAACTTTAGTAATTTCTGTCCTTCTGGTTGCTTTAGGATTCCTTTGTTGTTCTTCTTCTAGGTCTTTAAGATGTGCAATCAGGCTGTTTATTTGTGCCTTTTCTTGTTTCCTAATGTGTGCTTGTATAGCTATGAACTTCCCTCTTAGGACTGCTTTAGCTGTGTCCCAAATATTTTGATAGCTTGTGTCTTCATTTTCATTGAACTCTCGAAACATTTTGATTTCTTCCTTGATTTCCTCTTTGACCCAGAAGTTGTTAAGAAGTGTACTGTTGAGCTTCCACATTTTCGCACTGTTTCTAATCTTTTGTTGATTGTTAAGTGTTAGTTTAATTCCACTGTGGTCTGAGAAGATGCTTGGGATGATTTCAGTGCTCTTGAATAGGCTGATGCTGTCTTTGTGGCCTAACATATGGTCTATCCTTGAGAATGATCCATGTGGATTTGAGTAAAATGTGTATTCCAGTTTCTTGGGATGAATGACTCTGAAAATGTCCAATAGTTCTAGTTTATCTATCTCTTCATTTAGCTCCCTTATGTCTTTATTGATTTTCTGCCTGGATGATCTGTCAAGTTGAGATAGAGGGGTGTTGAAGTCCCCTACTATGATTGTGTTACTGTTGAAATATTGCTGTAGCTCTTTCAGTAGAAGTTTGATGTATTTAGATGGCTTCTCATTGGGTGCATAGATATTAATAATTGTTAAGTCCTCTTGATTGACTGATCCTCTGAGCAGTAAGTAGTGTCCATTCCTATCTTTTTTAATCTTATCTATTTTAAAGTCTATAATGTCAGATATGAGAATAGCTGTTCCTGCCCTTTTTTGTGGGCCATTGGCTTGAATGATAGTTTTCCATCCTTTCACTTTAAGTCTGTGTTTGTCTTGTTGCGTTAGGTGAGTTTCCTGTAGACAACATATTGTTGGGTTGTGTTTTCTGATCCATCTTCCTACTCTGTGTCTTTTAATAGGTGAATTCAGTCCATTGACATTTATTGATATCAAAGATTGAAGATATTTTAACGCCATTCTTGTAGAGTTTTAGAGTGTTTTGATATATGTTCTATTTGTGGTGGTCTGGTTGTTTATAGGAGACCTTTCAGAAATTCTTTCAAGGCAGGCTTGGTGATGGTTGCTTCCTTCAACTGTTGCTTGTCTGAGAAGGTTTTGATGCTTCCATCTAGTCTGAATGACAATCTAGCAGGATATAGTATTCTTGGCTGAAAGCCTTTCTCATTGAGCACTCGATAGATATCTTGCCATTCTCTTCTGGCCTGTAGTGTTTGTATGGAGAAGTCTGCTGCTAATCTTATGGGTTTTCCTTTGTAGGTGACTCTTTGTTTTTCTCTTGCAGCCTTGAGGATCCTTTCTTTATCCTTATTCCTTTCCAATCTAAGTATGACATGTCTTGGTGTCTTTAGGTCTGGGTTAATTCTGTTTGGGACCCTCTGGGCTTCTTGAATCTTTATGTCTTTGGTGTTGTCTAGACTAGAGAAATTTTCAGCTATTATGGCCTGGAGAATGCTTTCTTCCTCCCCTTCTCTTTCTTCCTCTGGTAAGCCAATAATGCGTATATTGTTTCTTTTGAAGTCATCCCATAGGACTCTGTTGTTGTTTTCAGCATCTCTTAATCTCTTTTTGAGATCTCTTACTTCTTTTTTAGTTGTCTCTAATTCATCCTCAATCTTGCTAATTCTGTCTTCAGCCTCATTGATTCTATTCTCTCTGCCCTCTACTGCTTTCTGGAGTTCATCTATTTTGTTGCCCTGCTCTGATACTGTTTTAGCTTGTTCAGTTAGTTGCCTTCTTAGCTCAGCGATTTCAGCTTTCAGCTCTCTAATAACCATGAGATTATTAGAATTTTCTTCCATATTCTCATTTGTTGTTCCTGCATTTCTGATTACAATTTTTTCAAATTCTTTACTCACTCCTGTTATTATTTCCTTAGCTAATGTTTGGATGTTGAACTCGTTGTTTTGTGCTTCACCCTCTGGAGGACTTTTAGCTGGACTCTTGTCCTGGTTCGAGTCTCCAATATTTTTTCTTGTTGTTTTAACCATTTTATATAAGTTAACAGTTTTTTCAATCCCTGAGTTGGAGTTCAGTGGTGTAAAAGCCTTTTTTTTTTCCCCCTGTATGCTATGGGAGCCTGAGGGCTTTTAAACTATCAATAGGCTTCTTGGCTTAATCACTGACTCCTGACCAAGAGATAAAGCAGGGTGTGGCAGAGATACTCCAGTGGTTATGCAAAGAGACTTTCACAGCCCCTCAGCTATGCCACCGAGAGGCATAGGTCTTCTCCTGAGTTTCCCGGTCAGATCTCTGTACCCTGGTGTCCCTCCCTGTTTCTGCTCCAGACTCTGAGGGCAGTAGCAATGGAGACTCAGTTGTACTTGGTGAGTCTCTGGGGAGCCTCCTCCTCCCTTCAGCTGTCCCCTTGTTGTGGAGCAGACTGGAGGTGGTGTCTCCACTGACAAACTGTCGAACTAAGCAGCCACTTAATCTCTCCTTAGGCCCCTCTCTCCTCTCTGTCACCAGCCACGCGTGTTTGTACTCACGGGTGATTTACTGGGTTCCTGTGGTCATTCTAGTCCTGTCCTGTTTTGGTCCGGGTGGTCTCCTCTGGTATTCCTAGTTGATCCGGGAGAGGAGAGGAGAGGAGAGGAGAGAAAGCGATCTGCTGCTCGTAGCTCCGCCTCCGGAAGTCCTAGTTTTTTACTTAGTGATTTAAATCACTTAGTGATTTGCTTAGTGATTTGCTTAGTGATTGTTCACTTAGTGAACAATACTGAAAGATCACTGGGGTACAGTTCCCACCACCAGAGTCCCTGTCCTATCCCCTCCCCTGGAAGCTTCCCTGTTCTTTATCCCTCTGGGAGCATGGACCCAAGTTCTTTATGGGGAGCAGAAGGTGGGAAGTCTGATTTCTGTCATTGCTTCTCCGATGGACATGGGTGTTGACAGGTGGATCCATCCCCCCAGACAGGAGAAAATGTAGTTTTAAAAAAAGTTTATTTATTTCCTTTTGTTGCCCTTGTTGTTTCATTGTTGTAGTTACTACTATTGTTGTTGTTATTGATGTTGCTGTTGTTGGGTAGGACAGAGAGAAATGGAGAGAGGAAGGGAAGACAGGGAAAGAAAGACAGATGCCTGCAGACCTGCTTTACTGCCTGTGAAATGACCCCCCTGCAGGTGGGGAGCCCGGGGCTTGAACCGTGATCCTTATGCCAGTCCTTGAACTTTGTGCTATGTGCGCTTAACTCACTGCGCTACCGCCCAACTCCCCGAAAATGTGTTTTTAAATCCCGTCATAGAGAGTCTCAGGGAGAAGGACTAGGAAGGGTGGGCGAGGCCATGGAGTCACTAGGCCAGTGTCTGAGGCTGTGTTTGAACAGTTGCCTTTTCTACTACTCTTCCCTGCCGTGCTTTTCAGAGAGCAACACGTCGCGACACTTGGGAATGCGTGTGCTTCCATAGACCCACTCATGATCCTTAGTTCCATTCTCCTCCTGCAGAGAGAGGGAGAGGACTCCTCCCCAGGGAAGCAGCTCTCAGCATGGGGCGCAGACCCTGGGGGTGTCATTCCCGTGGACACAGGCATCACTGATGCTTCAGGAGAGAGACACTGCTGCTGTCTTGAGAGCAAGGCCTTTGTCTTGTTCACTGCTAGGTTCCTGGACCCTGGAATTACCTCTGACATGTAGGAGCAGCTTAATTAGTACTTCCTGACTCACTGTTTCTTTTTTAATTAAAATTTTTTATTAGTGATTTAATATTGATGAACAAGATTGTAAGATAACAGGGGCACAATTTCACATAGTTCCCACCACCAGAGTTCTGTGTCCCATCCCTTCCATTGGAAGCTTCCTTAGTCTTTATCCCTCTGGGAGTGTGGACCCAAATTCTTTATGAGGACCAGAAGGTGGGAGGTCTGGCTTCGGTAATGGCTTCTCCACTGGACATGGGTGTTGGCAGGTGGATCCACACCCCCAGCTTGTTTCTGTCTTTCCCTAGTGGGGCAGGGCTCTGGGGAGGGGATGTTCCAGGACACATGGGTGAGGGCGTCTGCCCAGAAAAGGCAGGTTGACGTCATGGTAGCATCTGCAACTTGGTGGCCAAAAGGCAGTAAGATATAAAGCAGAATAAATTGTTTAATAATCAGAAACCCAAAGTTAGGAGTGGAGCAGATGAAACAAGGGGTCTTTATGTCAGAAGAAGTTAGGAAGTCTATTTTAGGTATGTTCCAAGGGGCCCATGACTAATTTTTGCCTGAGCCCAATAACTAACATGTAGGTGGATTGAAAGTATTGTCTGGACACCTCTGAACAAAGCCATAGAACATAGATATAGATCAGGGCCCATGAGACAGAGTGCCCATTTCCCCCATTTTATTAGATAGGACAGAGAGAAATCGAGAGAGGAGGGCAAGACAGAGAGAGAGAGAGAGAAAGACACCTGCAGACCTGCTTCACCGCTTATGAAGCGACCCTGATGCAGGTGGGGGACCGGGGCCTTGAACAAGGGTCCTTGTGATCCCACTATGTGCGCTTAAGCTGGTGCAGCACAGTGAGCCCCCCCCCCCCTTATTCAAGCATCTTTAAGAACGTTCACAAGATCACATTCATCAGAGAGGTGGGCTGGAAGCAGAGGTTAGAGAGGAAGAGGACGGGGTACAGACTAGAGCTCATTGAGCATAGTCTGTTCGTTTAATTGTGTCTCAGCAAGAACTCTGCTCCTGTTCTGGCCTGGCCTGGCCTGTTCTCTACCCTACCTGGTGGAACTTACCAAAGCGTGAGTTTCCTGGTGCTGTTTATCACACCAAGCATTTCCTGTTCTTAAGGAGAAAGAGTTTGATGAACTGCCCAGAGTTGTGGATTTTGAATCAAGTAGTTCTGGGCTTGAAATTGGATTCTGCTCCTTCCCATTTGTGTGGTCCCTAACGCTGGTCCTTTTATTGTCTTGAGCCTTAGAGTCCTGGTTTTATTTTTAATTTAAAATTATCTTTATTTATTGGATAGAGACAGCCAGAAATAGAGGAAAGGGGGAGATAGAAAGGGAGAGAGACAGAGAAACACCTGCACCCCTGCCTCACCAGTTGTGAAGCTTTTCCATCCCTGCAGGTAGGAACCGGGATCTTTGCACCACTCCCAGGGCTTTGCACTGTGTGTGCTTAAGCAGGTGCACTACCACCTGGCCTCCTGCTTATTGACATAATAGTGACTTAAAGATCCCGAGATTACGGGGGAATAGCTCCACACTGCAGCCACCACCAGTCCTGTGCCCTCTCCCCTCCCTGTGGCTTTCCACCTTCCCCCAAGGGTAATCACCACAGTTTTCACAAAGTTTTAGTGACCGTTTGACTGTTTTTCTTTTTTTAATATGTTAATGTGATTTACTTCTTTATATTTTGCACATATGAGTTAAAAACCACCTGGTACTTGTCCTTCGGAGACATACAGGCCATTTGGTAACATAGAAACTGTAGCAACAGGAGTCCTGAACACAGACACCAAATTAAAGGAGCCCAAGGTATTCTGTATGATAAGAAGGAAGAGGTAACAAAAACTATGTAGGAAAGATGAAAAGTACCAGAGAGGAGATTATGTCCTTAATGAAGACATAGAGGTCTGCATGCATTTAAAGGTTATACATAGGCGTGAAGATACAACTTACACTAAATATATTGTCGATACACCTATGAGTCTCTTTAAAATAGTTCTTGTCTTACCCATCTCTGCTTAAACATCCTCTATCTGTTTCTCCATCTTCCCTCATGCTTTAAGGTTGTCTTCTATGTCTGGGGCTTGTGTTTCTGGGCCTGTTTTACTGTGTGTCACCTTGTTGAGAGTTCAGCATTCCTTGTTCCTTCTCTGTGGCCCGCCTTTCAGTAACTCCTGCATAGTAGCTTGGGTACTGGCAAACTTCTTCCATTCTTGTGTATTTGTACAGTTTGGGCTGCTCCTTCATATCTGAATGATAGTCTTGCAGGGATAAAGTATGTGTGACTGGTGGTTCTTATCTTTTAAGACACTGAATCTGCCCTTCCTTCATTCCTGGCCCCCAAGGTTCCTGCAGAAAAGTCTGATGTGAGCCTGACTGCACTTTATAAGTCATTTTCTTTTTTTTTTTTTTTTGCCTCCAGGGTTATTGCTGGGGCTCAGTGCCTGCACCATGAGTGCACTGCTTCTGGAGGCTATTCCCCCCCCCTTTTGTTGCCCTTGTGTTTGTATCCTTGTTGTGGACATTATTGTTGTTGTTGATGTCGTTCGTTGTTGGATAGGACAGAGAGAAATGGAGAGTGGAGGGGAATACAGAGAGAGAGAAAGATAGACACCTGCATGTCATATGCTTTACATTGGTTTGTTCTAGCCCTCCCCCACCAAGAGAATTGGATCCATCCAGTTAGTTTTGGCGGGCCCGCTTGGCCCCGCCCCTAGGGACCCCGCCAGAGTTTGAGAGTGACAGAGTTAGAGAGTCCCAGGGTTGGAGAGTTGCTGAGTTCCAGAGTAAGAGAGAGTGCTTGTGCCGCCGCAAAGAGACAGCAGAGTTCTGTTTGGTGATTAGTTTGTTTTAGTTTATGAATCGTTGTTCCTGAATAAAGAAATACAGCTTCCCTGCCCAGCCGTTGTCTCCGCGTCTCTGTTACCCGCCCGTGAAACTAACCCTGCCGGCAAGAGACTCTGAAATTTTAACAACACCTGCAGACCTGCTTCACCGCCTGTGAAGCAACTCCCCTGTAGGTAGGGAGCCAGGGGCTCGAACTGGGATTCTTACGCCAGTCCTTGTACTTTGCGCCACGTGCACTTTACCCGCTGTGCTACCACCTGACCCCCATAAGTCATTTTTTTCCTTATCAGTAAAACCTTTTCTTTGTTCTTGATGTTTTTAAAAAAAATCTTTTTATTTATTAGTTGGACAGACACAAGTCAGAAATTGAGAGGGAAGGGAGAGAGAGAGAGAGAGAGAGAGAGAGATATCTGCACCACTGCTTCACCACTTGTGAAGCTTTCCCAAGCAGGTCGGGACCGGGGGCTTGAACCTGGGTCCTTGTGCACTGTGCTGTGTGTGCTCAGCCAGGTCTGCCACCGCACGGCCCCTGTCCTTGACATCTGCTAATCTCGCACTCATGTGTCTTGGTGTTGATGTATTTGGGTTTAGGGATTTGGGAGTTCTATCTCCTTCCTGCACATCTGCATCTAGACTGTATCATAGATTTGAAAAAAAAAATCCTGCTGTTATGTCTTTGAATAGGGTTTCTACTTATTTCTTTCCTGTCCTTCTCAGACCTTATGATTTTGATGGAATCTTAAATCTCATGAACAGTTGTCTCTCTCTTCATTTTTGCCCCCAGGGTTACCACTGGGGCTCAGTGCTGGCGCTATGAATCCATGGCTCCTGGTGGCCATTTTTTTCCATTTTATTGAATAGGACAGAGAGAAATTGAGAGAGGAGCGGGGGTTAGAGAAGGACACCTGCAGACCTGCTTGTGAAGTGTCCCCACTGCAGGTGGGAAGCAGGGGCTCAGGCCTGGATCCTTGGCACGGGTCCTTGCCTTTAACCAGATGCAGCACCCTTCGGTCCCTTGCTGAACTTCATAGAGTCTGGCTTCCCTGCTGCCACAAGGGTACATGTTCAGTCCCTGGTTCCTCCAACCACCTCGAGTTCAGTCATGAGCTTATGGCTTCTAAGGCTCTAGGCAGCAGTCTTGAGCCTTTTCTTTCTTTTGTTATTAGAGATTTAATGATGATTAACAAGATTGTGGGATAACAGGGGTACAATTCCACACAGTTCCCACCACCAGAGTTCCATGTCCCATCCCCTCCATTGGAAGCTTCCCTGTTCTTTATCCCTCTGGGAGGATGGACCAAAGATCTTTATGGGCTGCAGAAGCTGGGAGTTCTGGCTTCTGTCATTGCTTCTCTGCTGGACATGGGTGTTGGCAGGTGGATCCACGCCCCCAGCCTGTTTCTGTCTTTCCCTAGTGGGGCAGAGCTCTGGGGAGGGGAGGTTCCAGGACATACTGGTAAGGGGAACCTCACCAATGTGCCCAGGGAAGTCAGGTTGGTGTCATAGTAGCATCTGCAACTTGGTGGCTGAAAGGCAGTAACATGGAAAGCAGGACAAATTGTTTAATAATCAAGAACCTCAAGGTAAGAATAGAGCAGATGAGATCTCGAGTCTTCATGTTGGAAGCAGCTAGGACATCTACATTAACTATGATCCAAGGGGCCGTGAGTTTACTAATTTTTGCCTGAGCCTGACAGCTAACGTGCAGGAAGGCTAGGAGTATTGTCTGCAGAGACGCTGTAAGAGTGAGGACAGGACTAGAAAGCTGGATCAGGACAGAGAGAAGTTCCCAGATATGGGGAAAGCATATAAGTGCTGTTAACTGTAAGCCCGTGGATCTGACCTACGGCTTGGTTCCTGAGTAGTCAGTGTGGGCCCCCCCTTTTTTTATATTTATTTAAAAAAGCAAACGTTAACAAAACCATAGGATAAGAGGGGTACAACTCCACACAATTCCCACCACCAGAGCTCCATATCCCTTCCCTTCCCCTGATAGCTTTCCTAGTCTTTATCCCTCTGGGAGTATGGACCCAGGGTCATTGTGGGGTGCAGAAGGTGGAAGGTCTGGCTTCTGTAATTGCTTCCCCGCTGAACATGGGTGTTGACAGGTGGATCCATACTCCCAGCCTGTCTCTCTCTTTCCCTAGTGGGGCAGGGCTCTGGGGAAGCGGAGCTCCAGGACACATTGGTGGGGTTGTCTGTCCAGGGAAGTCTGGTCGGCATCATGCTGGCATCCGGAACCTGGTGGCTGAAAAGAGAGTTAACATACGAAGCCAAACAAATTGTTAACTAATCATGGACCTAAAGGCTGGAATAGTGCAGGTGAAGAGTTGGGGGGTCCTCCATTTTGTAGACAGCTAGTAGGCAGATTTTAGTTATATGTCAAAGGGCCTGTAGCTAGACTCGTTGTGCTTTTTTTCTTTTTCCCCTGAACCTGAAATCTGGTATGCAGGTGGATCCAAGTTATAGTCTGGGGAGGTGATGTCATGGCTGGAAAAAGGACCAGAAAGCTGGATCAGGGAAGAGAGTGGCTCACTAATATGGGAAAGGGGTATAAATATTGTTGACTGTAAACCCCATTGATTTGATGTGATCTGGGGCCCATATTCAGCTTAGGAGCCTGTGTGACCTCTGCATCCCTGTAGATCTGAGCTCACAGTCTGTGGTCATGAGTAGAAACCTTCCAAGCTGCCCCAGTATCAGGAGCCATCTTCCTCAGGTGTGGCATAAAGTATGTTGTCCGGCCTCCCTTCGGAGGATGGAACATTCTCTACCATGGTTGCTCCAAGTTGAGGGCAAGGTCCTATGGGGAGTGTGGGCCCTTAAAATGTGGCACGGGGATTAGAGCAATTGGAAATATGGTGCCATCTGGTAGTGCTGTGTTGAGTTTTTCTCTTCCTCCCCTCCTGTTCCTCTTGTCTGTGTGCAATCACCAAGCTTCAGGTAGTGAGGTAGTGATGCTCTTTTGTTTACCAGAAATCCCAGCTTTTCTCTGATAAAACTAATTGAGATATGGGACCTGGTGGTGGTGCACCTGGCTGAGTGCCGCACATGCCACAATGCGCAAGAACCCAGGTTTGAGTCCTCGGTCCCCACCTGCAAGGGGGAAGCTTCACGAGTGGTGGAGCAGGGCTGCAGGTGTCTCTCTTCTTCTCTATCCCCTCCTTCCCTCTTGATCTCTGGCTGTCTCTATCCAATAAATAAATAAAGAAAATAAAAAACATTAAAAAACCCTAATTGAGATGTTTTGTTGTACTGTTTGTCTTCTGGGGGAAAGCTTTCTTCCTGAGACCAGGCCACCGTGGCTCTCGGTGAATGAATGGATGGTGGTTGCAACACCGCAGATCATTGTTTCTTGCCTGTGGGGTCGTCACTGAGTGACTCTATTCAGAAACTCCCTCTCTTTGCCTGTGAGGACACAGCAGTAACTCCCGCCTCCTAGGCTGCTACGAGCCAGCAGTGAGGTGACAGACAGGAAAGTGTTTAGTTATAAATTGCAGAGCTGAGCATGTGTCAGGTGAAGGGAAAACAGTTTGTCAACGAAGGTCTTTGGTGAATATCCAACTCTGCTTTTCCCACTCCTGCCTTCTTAAATTTTTCTCTTTCAGTCTGATACGTTTCTTGGCTACAGAAGAAAATTCAATACCATCTCAGTCACACAAGACACAGTGCTGAAATCACCTTAAAGTAGTGATGCTGGAAATGGTTACACGTTCTCCTCACTAGCCGTGAAGGCGTCTGATGCTTTGTGTTGTAGCTACAGGCTTATGTTTGATTCGATGGAACATCGTGGAGAAATGGACCCTGACTTAAAATTCAGATTTTTTTTAATTGGGGGGGGATTAGTAGTTTATAGTTGACAGTAAATACGGTAGTTGGTACACGTGTACAATTCCTCAGTTTTCTGCAAGACGTTCTAACCCCCAATCTAGTTTCTCCTCTGCCATCGTGCAGATGAAAGAATTCTCTCAGGTGTTGTTCTGCTGGGTTGTGGACATGACCAGGTTCAAGCCTGGCCCTCACTGCACTGAAGGAAGCTTTAGTGTATGATCTCTGTTTTTCTGCCTCTCTGTCTATATCATGGAAAAAAGAAGGAGAAGAAGAAGAAGACTGGGAAAAATGCCCCTTTGCTGTCAGGTTCTTTCTACAACTTTGTGCCAGCCAGCTTGTGGCACACTGCTGTTCCTTCCTGCACTGGCATGAGCAGATGTTGGGGCATCTGAGCTTGCTTTCCTCCTGGGGAACTACTTGCTGATTTTTATCAACCTGTCCCCCAGCCTGCCCGCCGCTACTGAATAGACTGCCGACGTGCTGGGCAGCAGGCAGGGCGCCAGACCCTGGCTCCTTTGTGGCCCCAGCTTCTCCACTGGCTGCAAGGAGTCAAGCAGCAGCTCTTCGAGTAAGGAGAGATTCCCATTTTTTTAAATTATAGGTTTGCTTTGTTTTTTTTTTACAATTTATTAAATTAAAAAAAATCCATCTTTATTTATTGGATAGAGACAGTCAGAAATCAAGAGGGAGTGGGATGATAAAGGGGGAGAGAGACAGAGACACCAGCTGGGTGGTGGCGCACCTGGTTGAGTGCACATGTTACAGTGCGCAAGGACCCAGGTTCAAGATCCTGGTCCCCACCTGCAGGGGGAAAGCTTTGCAAGTGGTGAAGCAGGGCTGCAGGTGTCTCTCTGTCTCTCTCCCTCTCTGCCTCCCCCTACCCTCTCAATTTCTGGCTGTCTCTATCCAATAAATAAAGATAATAAAAATTAAGAGTGAGGTAGGGGAAGGGAGAGAGAGAGAGAGAGAGAGAGAGAGAGAGAGAGAGAGGAGAGAGAGAGATGCCACACTGCTTCACCACTTGCAAAGCTTTCCCCCTGCAGGTGGAGATTGGGAACCTGGGTCTTGGGGACTGTGACACGTGCATCCAACCTGGTGTGCCACTGCCTGGGCCCAGAGTAGGAAGGGATTCTGGGATTCTTCATGAGCACGTGGCTTTCTTCTCAGTAACCTTCCAGGAAGTATTTCTGTTCCCTCCATAATGGACACCATTCTCCACTTCATAATATGACCTGCTCTGTTACTGGATGTGAATGCTGTCCTGAGCTGTGGGGACCGAGGGGATTGACCCAAGGCACTGGGATCTATGATGCCCACACCTCCCTCGATGTTCAGAGAATTCTTTTATTTATTTAAGAAAGGATACATTAACAAAACTGTAGGATAGGAGGGGTACAACTCCACCCAATTCTCACCACCTGATTGATCTCCATATTCCATCCCCTCCCCTGATAGCTTTCCTATTCTTTATCCCTCTGGGAGTATGGACCCAGGGTCATTGTGGGATGCAGAAGGTGGAAGGTCTGGCTTCTGTAATTGCTTCCCCGCTGAACATGGGTGTTGACAGGTGGATCCATACTCCCAGTCTGTCTCTCTGTTTCCCTAGTCGGGTGGGTCTCTGGGGAAGCGGGGCTCCAGGACATATTAGTGGGGTCGTCAGTTCAGGAAAGTCTGGTTGGCATCATGCTGGCATCTGGAACCTGGTGACTGAAAAGAGAGTTAACATACAAAGCCAAACAAATTGTTGAGCAATCATGGACCTAAAGGCTGGAATAGTACAGATGAGGTGTTGGGGGGTCCTCACTGCAGACTCTTTTGTACTTCTGCTTTCAGGTGTATATTTTGCCCTGGTTTATGGGCACGTGTGAACATATACTCTATCTCAGAATTCTTATGGGAGTGTGGCTCTAGGGACAGGCCTTGAGCTCCTGTCTCTCCTTGCAGCAGACCAGAGTAGGACTCCTGGAGGCACTGGGTCAGCACATGACTGCCCCCATGCTTCTCCAGTTTCTGACCCTGCTAGAGTTGGGAGGCTGGGAAGAGGCACTGGGCCCTTGTCGTATGGGGTTCCTCCCTTGGGCAGCCTCTCTGGCATCCCAGGCATGTGGAATACGGGCAGACGCCACCTTCTTGCTTTGAAAATAAAGCAGCAGAGGGAGCAAAGGCTCCTTCTCAGGAGCGCTGCGTCAGGACGTATATTTCCTGCGCACTTCTCAGATGCCACTCCACCCGCCCAGAGAAGTAATTATCCCGAAACCACATGGCACCTCTCACGGTCCGTGATGACATCTGTGTTCAATAGTCGCCCTTCAAGTGACACAGATGATAGACAGGTTAGGAGATGCAATGCCAGAGGAGGAAATTGACTAGAGATGAGTCTTCATTTTGGAATCGCTGAAGTAAGACTCAAACAAGGATGAGACATTTGCCACCAGTGTTGAGCATCTGCCTTGAGCTGGGCACTGTCCCACGCACCTTATTCCTCTTGTCCTATTTCCTTAGCTCAAACACTGTTTTAGGATCCATGTGATAGCTCTCAGTTTCCAGCTGAGAAAAGAAAGCTCAGAGAAGTCAGGAGAGAGGGGAGGGGAGGGGAGAGGAGAGGGGAGGAAAGAAAAAAGAACAGAAAGGGGAAGAACAAAGTAAAAGTAGCAATACTGGCTACTTTTTTTTTCTACTGGCTCGGCCGTATTGCTGTAAAGCAAAGGACTCTGGGAAAGGAAGGCAGGGAGAGAGGGACTTAGGGTCCCGGGGCATGATATGGAAAAGGACCCAAGTTGGGAGTGAGAGTGTTTTGCAGACACCTGTCATGGGGAGGTGAGACATTTTACTCGTGTGTCCACGACCGTACTGCAACACCATTAACCCACTCAATAAAATGATACGAGAGCGCCATGAATAAGACTGCACCCAACCAACAGAGGGTGAATGGAGTGCAGTGAATTTTATGCTTCTCAGAGACTTGTTAATTCCAATGACTATCCTTCCCCCTTCATGGATGAAGACACAGTTGAGAGATCTGGTCACTTTCAGAAGTCTGCAGGTACTAGAGGGTCCCAGCCTGGGACTCCATTAAGCATTTTGCTTGTAGCTGTGAATTTCAGCTCTGAGAAGATGCTAACTAAATTGGAGTCACAATTTCTTTTTCTTTCTTTTCTTTCCTCCTCCTCATTCTTATTCATATTCTTCTTTAAATATTTTCCACCTATTTTATTAGATAGGATAGAGAGAAATCGATAAAGAGGGGAAGTTAGAGAGGGAGAGAGACAGAGAGACACCTGCAGCCCTGCTTCACCGCTCATGAAGTGTCCCCACTGCTGGTGGGGAGCAGGGACTCAAACCCAGGTCCTTATGCTTGGTACACTGTGCACTCAACTGTGTGCACCACCGCCTGGCCCCTAAGTCATACTTTCTTGAACAAGGATGAAACTTCTAAAAAGTTTTATTTATTTATTCTCTTTTGTTGTCCTTGTTCTTTTATTGTTGTAGTTATTCTTGATGGTGAAAGGGCTGAACTTCCACAAGCTGCTTGTCTAACCTCCTGCACCCACAATCACCTCATGAATTTATGTCTTTTGCTATAGGACCTGGCATGAACCGTATGCTGATTGTGTACAATCCTGTAATTCCTTTTGCTTATGGGTAATGCATTCCTGACCATACATGTGTTAACTAAGGAATAAAGAAATGCTACTGTATCATTCAGGGCAAATCAATGGAACTGGAGGTCATAATGCCAAGTGAAAAAACAGAGATGAAAGACAACTACCAGATACTTTGATTCATATTATAATATACATAACTAAAGAAAATGAACTTGCACAAAATAGTGACCTGTCTTTGACTTTGTGAAATCTATGGTGGGTCTCAGAGGAAGGGCTTCACAACAACTTTGGTGGCAGATGTAGTGAGTTTTGTACACACAGACACACACACATAGAACCACACAAGACACATACTGACACACACACAGATACACAGACACACATACAGACACACACACATAGAAACACACACAGACACATACTGACACACACACAGACAGATACACACACACACACACACACAGACACACACTTACAGACAGACACACACATGGAGAGACACACACACACAGACAGACACACATGGACACATACAGACACATACAGACACAAAGACATACACAGACAGACACACACAGACAGACACACACACACAGATAGACACACACACACAGACAGACACACACACACAGACATACACACACAGACACACGTGTGTGAAACTTTACCTATGAGATCTTATAATTTTATAAATCACTAATAATAAAAATATAAAAACTAAGATAAACAGTGAATGTTATACCAAACATTTTATTTTCACAGAGTGGCTTTATACCATGAAATCGCTTCCATTGGGGGCCAAGTGGCGCCTCACTTGGTAGACCCAGACTCAGGCCCTTCGACCCCACCTGAAAAGGGGAAGGTTCAGGAGTGGTGGAACAGTGCTGCAGGTGTCTCTCCTGTCTTTTTGTGTCTCACTCTACCAAAAGTAGAAAGAAAAAAATGCCTGCTGGGAGTGGTGGAATCATTCTGTTGGCTCTGAAAGCCCAACCATAACTCTGGTGGGGGAGAGAAGAAAAAAAAAAGAAAAAGGGAGAACATCAGTCTTTTTCTTTTTGCCTCCGGGGTTACTGCTGGAGCTCGGTGCCTGCATGACGAATGCACTGCTCTTGGAGGCCATTTTCTCCCATTTTTGTTGCCCTTGTTGCTATTATTATTATTGCCATTGTTGTTAGATAGGACAGAGAGAAATGGAGAGAGGAGGGGAAGACAGAGAGGGGGAGAGAAAGACAGACACCTGCAGACCTGCTTCATTGCCTGTGAAGCAACTCCCCTGCAGGTGGGGAGCTGAGGGATCAAATCGGGATCCTTACGCAGGTCCTTGTGCTTTGAGCCACCTGCGCTTAACCTGCTGCGCTACCGCCCGGCCCCCCACATCAGTCTTTTCCTGTTTTTCCGTATTTCTGCTGCATTTTTGTCTTTTACCCTTGGGAGAGTTTGCTGCTTTCTGCAACGTAGCTCACTTGGATTTCTTAGGCATCATCTCTTTTCTTTCTTTTTCTTTTTTTTTTAAAAAAAAGACCCAACAATGATTTGTAGGGTACCTGGCGTGCTCTCTTCTTGTTATGGTAGGAACAATATTCTTTTGACTTTCTCTGTTTAAAAAAAATTCTTTATTGGGGTATTAGTGTCCTACAGTCGACAGTAATATACAATAGTTTGTACATGTGTAACATTTCTCAGTTTTCTTTTATGGCTCTGTCTTCTAATTGTGTCAGAATTTTATTTATTTATTTATTTATTTATTTGTGTCAGAATTTTAAACACATATCCACAGCCACGAATATTATTATTAGAACTGAGCTCTTCCTTCTCCACACCAGTGAGCTCTCATCCGTCAGCCCGCACATCCCTTCTTTGCCAGCCATTCAATTTCTGAGTCTTAAATGCTCCTACAACGTGTCACGCTCTTTTAAGCGTTTTCTCCTCAGGACAAACAGCTTGGCTGTTAAAGAGCCCAGGGATGCAGACGCTGGCAGGATGGTCAGGACTGGTGCTCTCTAACTTGTGGGCTTCGCGTTTTGAGAAAGAATGAGAATTTCAGGCCTGTGACACACCCTGTCCAGGGCTTGTTATGGCAGCTAATGTCTGTCGACCCTAATCGTCTTCATGTTTTGTTTCAGACTGTCTGTATGCATAAGAGTCTGGGCCCCAGGAGAAGGGGGTCAAATAGAAAGAATAAGACTTATCCACACGGCTAGAAATGGTGGGTTGAGCTCATGTGTGGGACATGGGTGATGTGTAATAGGTGCTTTATAGAACCTCTTAACTACCTTTCGGCAGAAGAAAGGGATTCTCAGAGTCGAGGGTGACTTTTCTGTTTTGTGTTTTTCCCTCCAGCAGTAGGTTTGTAGTGCAGGGTTTTCTTTTTCTTTTTTTCTTTAATTTTCTTTTATTTATTTAATTAATTTTTTTTTTCCTCCAGGGTTATTGCTGGGCTCGGTGCCTGCACCATGAATCCACCGCTCCTGGAGGCCATTTTTCCCCCTTTTTGTTGCCCTAGTTGTTGCAGCCTCATAGTGGTTATTATTATTGCCATTGTTGACGTTGCTTTGTTGTTCCCTTTTGTTGCCCTTTTTTTATTGTTGTTGTTGTCATCGTTGTTGGATAGGACAGAGAGAAATGGAGAGAGGAGGGAAGACAGAGAGGGGGAGAGAAAGACAGACACCTGCAGACCTGCTTCACCACCTTTGAAGTGACCCCCTTGCAGGTGGGGAGCCGGGGGCTCGAACATGGGTCCTTATGCCAGCGTCCTTGTGCTTTGTTCTATGTGCTCTTCACCCAGTACGCCATCTCCTGGCCCCCACTTTTCTGTTTTCATGTAAAGACTGCGCGGGACTGTTGAGAATGTGTGTAGCAAGTTGCTCAGTTCAAACAGTGAGGTAAAGTCAGCAGGAGTCTTCTTCCATCTCCCCTTTCCTCCCGGGAGCCTCATGGGAAGTTTCTTCTAGAGGAGAAGCAGGTGTGTGGACTTGGTCCAAGCTTCCAGGACAGGGACCCTTCACGTTCTTACTCCCACACAGACTTCTCTTCTGCATTAGCTGTGTGGGTTTCTGTCTTCATCTTGAGAAGAGAGGGCAGCTGATGTCAAATTCGTTTTCCTTTGCTCTTTGATTCTCTGCCCCTTTACTTTGGTGAGAATGTGGATCTATCTTAAAGAAATGCCTGCACCCTCAAGTTCATTGCAGCGGTATGCATAGTAGCTATAGTGTTGAAGGGACCTAAGTGATTATCAGAAAATGAATATATAATGTTATGCAGCCTTAAAAGAGATGAGCCTTCAGGTGGGGGTAGAGACTCTCATGCCTGAGATTCCGAAGTCCCAGGTTCAATCCCTTGTACCACCATAAGCCAGAGCCCAGTGGTGTTCTGGTAAAAAAAAAAAAAAGGACTTTCATGAGATTAGTCTATATCCAAAAAGACTGGAAATAGCAAATGCTCATAAGTGTGTACAGAAAAGGAGGTTCTTGTATGCTGTCGGTGAGAAAGTAAATTAATGCAGTCCATGGAAAATGGTTAGGGGATGATTGCAACAACTGAAAGTTCTTTTTAAAAATTCTTAAATTTTTTACAAACAAAAATGGGGTGGAGGAGATAGCTTGATGGTTATGCAAAGATGTTTCTCTGCCCAAGATTCCAAGGTTCAGTCCCCTCTACCACTATAAGCCAGAGCTGAGCGGTGCTCTGGTAAAAGATAAAAAGGACAGATTTTTTTCAGGGAGCCGGACAGTGGCATACCCAGCTCAGTGCACATATTACTAGTCTCACGGATCTGGGTTCCAGCCCCTGCTCCCCATCTGCAGGGTCTGCTTCAGGAGCGGGTCTGCAGGTGTCTCTTTTTTTTTTTTTTTTTTTGCCTCCAGGGTTATTGCTGGGCTCAGTGCGTGCATTGAATTCAGTGCACCATGAATTCACTGCTCCTGAAGGCCATTTTCTCCCCCTTTGTTGCCCTTGTTGTTGTAGTCTTGTTGTGGTATTATTGCTGTTGTTGATGTCGTTTGTTATTGGATAGGACAGAGAGAAATGGAGAGAGGAGGGGAAGACAGAGACGGGGAGAGAAAGACAGACACCTGCAGACCTGCTTCACCGCCTGTGAAGCGACTCCCCTGCAGCTGGGGAGCTGGGGGTCTTAAACTGGGATCCTTACGTCCTTGCTCTTTGCGCCACATGCGCTTAACCTGATGCGCTACTGCCCAACCCCCTCTCTCCCTTTGTTTATCTCCCATCCTCTCTCTGTTCTAATAAAAATAAAAATAAAAAAAAAGGAAAAATGGCACCAGGAGCAGTGGATTTTCAGTGCTGGCCCTGAGCCCCAGTGATAACCCTGGAGGCAATAAACAAAGATAAAAAAACTAAGATCTTAAAAAAAAACACACATTTATTCGCTACTCCCATTCTTAGACATTTATCCAAGGGACAGGAAGACACTGATTCCAACGCATGTCTGCACCTCTCCGTCCATAGTAGGTAGCATTATTTACAACAGCCCAAATGTGACATTAACTTGAGTGTCCTTTGGGGAGGGGTGGGTGAAGAAGCCATGATACATATTCAGTGGGATGTCCTGCTTGTCTGTAAAGGAGAAAGATGAAACTGGTGACAACACCGCAGCCATATGAATAGGTCCAAATTCACCAAACTATATTTTGAGCATGAAATTTTTTTGAGTATCAGTTATAGCTTAGTAATAAGGCCAGCAAAATAGCTTATTGGCTCCTACTCCTGCTTTAAAAAAATTCCTTTTTTCTGTATTCCCTTTTGTTATCCTTGTTGTTTTATTGTTGCAGTTATTATTGTTGTTGTTGATGTCGTCGTTGTTGGATAGGACAGAGAGAAGTGGAGAGAGGAGGGAAGACAGAGGGGGAGAGAAAGAGAGACACCTGCAGACCTGCTTCACCGCCTGTGAAGCGACTCCCTTGCAGGTGGGGAGCTGGGGGCTCGAACCGGGATCCTTACTCTGGTCCTTGCACTTTGCGCCACCTGTGCTTAACCCCTTGTGCTACCACCCAACTCCCCCTACTCCTGCTTTTTACCATGCCTGCCACCCAGCTTGGAGCCCGACCCCACTACAGTGCAGGAAGCTTTGGTGCTGTGGTCTTCGTCTCCCTCCCTCCCTCCCTCTAACCCTCCTTCCTTCCTCCCTGCCCTCTACCTGAAAAAGCTGGTTTGGAATAGTGACGCCCCGGCAGGGCTAAATAAATATATAAAGATAAATAGAGAGCTAGGCAGCTAATAGATAAATACATCAACCCAAGGCCACAGAGTTTTAGGACCAGTACTGTAGGTGTGACTCTTGCGTGGGAGAGAGGAAGGCCTTCTCCCCTTGTGCTGAGCAGAGCTGGGCTCTTGCTGTGTCAGTGGTGGCCCTGCCCAGGTGGTCGACTTCAGTGGACAGAAGCTGCCTTTTGGCCTGAAACACCACAGTGTATTTTCAGAGTTGTCCCAGCACAGGGACACCTCCTTTTTCTGGGCCTGACTTTTACTTTTCTTAGCGTGACTGGGATGGCAGCTTTTGGGTCTTCAGAGATAGAGATAGTTGGAGAGAGAGAGAGAGAGAGAGAGAGAAAGAGAGAAAATGCCATATTTTTGGTTCCATTTTCCACTGAATTCAGTGCCCAAGCAAATATCCTACTTGGTGTAGGTCTTCTCTTCCCTGGGAGGACGTGGGTTCCTGAGCTGATGGGGCTGACCAAGAGCTCGGCTTGTCTTCATGACCGTGGCTCTTGTGGCCGAGGCCACCCTCCAGCACAGAGAGGACCTCCTGACCCTTTCTGATTTATTCTGGCACAGAAATTGTAGACTCAAGGTGAAATTCAGTTAGTCTTTGTTTTGCTTTATTTGGGACATGGAGACAAGCCTTTCTTTAATCTATTTATGGAGACAAACATTTCAAAAGAGCAAAACAACATGACTTGTGACAGCAGAGGAAGTCTTGGTGGGATGTTAGTGGTCGGAACCCCTTCCCCTGCAGTGTTACAGTGACCTGGAAGAAAAGGAGCTCCCTCTAGCTTTGCTGGTTTGTCCTGTGCCCCTGAAGTCAAGACCAGTAACAGGTGTTTCACGTCCCACTTGGGGTTCTTCCTTAAGTGCTCTTGTCCAGACTTCCACTCCTGCCCTCGGACACCTCTGCAGTGATTTTCAGACTGAACATTGGCTATGGGTCACTCAGCCCTTCTGTAGGACTCGGGGAAAGTCACTGAGATCTTGTCTGCTTGTCTACTTACAGGGAGATGGTGGGGATTACAGGAAGAAACCCATGGGTGGCGCCTGGCATAGGGATGTGATTAATAAATTAGTTTCCTTTATCCTTGATTTCCTTTTCATTTGGGTGTCTCGAGAAGCCACCTCCCTGTTCTCCCAAAGACATAACTCACGTCTAGTACTTTATTTCCAAAGACAAACACACAGATTGTTCAGCAGTGGCCCATTTCGCGCCATGGTAACATGCTGTTTTTAATTATCTGCCTTTCTCCTGGGACAGCTGTGGGGACACTTGGCCTGGCCGAGTGTAACTGAGCCCGTGGCATGCTCCAGATGTGGAGATGTTCCTCCAGGTGTTTATCCTGAGTGTAGGATGTGGCATTACAGCACACACCAGTGTGCTTTCAGACAAGATCCACGTTTCAAGTCCTAACTTGAGGCCTGCATCTTGGAGCTATAGCACTGTAAATTTGGGGTCTTATAGACCGGGATTCCCAGCTCTGGGGGCTTGCTCTGGTCATTAGCAACGCCACCGCTGATGCTCTGAGAAGGAGCCATGGAGTGTTTCGGGCCTTGTCACTGCCTTCTGTAGTAGTGTGTGTCTGGTCTCTTGAGGTCAGACTTTTCTGGGTCATGGCTTGTTTGAAGGCTTCACTTTCCGAGCAAAGTCCTATGTTCCTAGGAAGGACTGTTCTTTCAAATGGGATTGAATCATTAGAGAGCATTTAGAATCCCAGCCTTAAGCCCAGTGTTTGCGTGGCCCCAGCAGCCATGCCAGAACAGACGGGGTGGCCTTGCTTGCTCACGCTGCCCCCCCCCCCCCCCCCCCCCCGGGCCCTGGTGCTGGGCTGTCACAGGGTGGACGTGGCAGTGCAGCTGTTGTCGAAGTGCATGATTTGCAAATGAAAACGTGTTTGATTTTTTTTTTTCCTTCCTCATGGTCTTTGTAAATCTGGGTCACGTCTTTGGGGATTGCTGAAGGTTTTTTTAAAATTTTCTTTTAGTTCCTCATTTGCGTTTCACCAAAACTTGACTGTCACCTGTTGAAAGGACGGAGCGGATTTAGCTGACTGCTAGGAAACTGGGCGTTGTGATGTCATCTAGCACCATTTCACTTTGAATCCGGCTTCTTTGAGGAATTCCTTGTCCCATTTCCTTCAAGAACTCCTTGGAATTCTGATAGGAAGGGCAATACAGCTGCAAAAGGCTTTGGGCAGAATGGTCATTTTAATAATATCAGGTCCTCGTGCTCTGCTTTGATGTAGGGAAGTCAAGGCCTCTGGGGGCTGGGGTGGGGTTGGGGGTTCAGGTCTTGAACATGATGGAGGAGGAGGACCTAGGTGGGGCGTTAGAGTGTTATGTGGAAAACTGAAAGCTGTCACACACGGACCAACGACTGTGTTTACTATAAATCATTAATTCCCCCAATAAAAATATAAAAAACATCAAGTTCTCCATGATCACAGATATTGTTCATTTTTTTGGCTTCTCTGTTTTAAAATGTCATATATATATTTACCAGAGCACTGTTCAGCTCTGGCTTATGGTGGTGCAGAGGATTGAACCTGGGACCTTGGAGCCTCAGGCAGGAGAGTCTCTTTGCAGAACCATTATGCTTTTCTCTTTTTCCTTGGCGGCAGGCAGGGGAGAGAGAGAGAGAAGAACCGACCACAGCTCCAAAGCTTCCATCAATGTGGTGGGAGCCAGGCTTGAACCTGGGCTGTCCAAGCGAGCTACTCTGCCAGCCCAGTCTTGATTTCTTTTTTTAAAAAATTTTTTAAAAAATATTTATTTTATTTATTTATTCCCTTTTGTTGCCCTTGTTGTTTTATTGTTGTAGTTATTATTGTTGTCGTTGTTGGGTAGGACAGAGAGAAATGGAGAGAGGAGGGGAAGACAGAGAGGAGGAGAGAAAGACAGACACCTGCAGACCTGCTTCACCGCCTGTGAAGCGACTCCCCTGCAGGTGGGGAGCCGGGGTTCGAACCGGGATCCTTATGCCGGTCCTTGTGCTTTGCGCCACCTGCGCTTAACCCGCTGCGCTACAGTCCGACTCCCCAGTCTTGATTTCTTAAGAAAAAGGCTTTTCACAGCTGCACTGACTTTTTCTAGCGACAAACCAAGGTCACTGTCTGACAGTAAGGGAGCAGAGTTTTTAGCTGAGGTCTGGTGACGTGAGCCCCAGCCTTGAGTGTGGCCCTTCTGGGATCAGGGGGTGAAGTTGGGGAAGGATCCAAAATCGCCTTCGATGTCATTACGTGTCTAACATTATGGGTGGTGCTTCTTGGGTGGAGTCAGCCGTCTGAGAAAACTGAAAGGGGAGCCATGATGACTGCGAGGTTATGGATGTGTGCAGTATGGAGCCTTCAGAACCCTGCCACCTCACTCCTCCACAGAACACACGGACTTTTGTGGCTGCTACAGTAGAACTTCTGTGCCCAGAGACAGGGGCTGAGGAGATGAGAGCAGGGTTCCCATGACGACTGGCCTGATTATGCACAAGACGAAAGTCTTTGAGCTACAACTCAGCAATTCATTCAAAATGTTTTCTCTCTTCTGTTTCACTTGTTTACTTGGCAAGCACAGAGAACAGAGGAACAGAGTAGGGAACGTTCTGGTATGAATACATGGCCTGAGGGAGTCGGAATGTTTCCAGCTGCCAGGAGCATCCTAGCAGAGTGTGGAGTGTTTGGTATACTTTGAGGATACGCAGAACCAAGGCCTTGTTCCTGCCAGTCTGTTGGCTGAGTGAAATGAGACCAGTAACTCGACCTCCCTGGGTGTAGCTGCTCCGGCTTGAAGGTGAATGGTTAATGGTTATATCTGCGTATTCCGTTGAGGTCAGTGCTAACAATCCTTATTGGGCAAGACCAGAATCAGCTGCTTTAGCAAATTAACTGCAGTCGGGGTACCTCTCACACGTGTTTTTCTTTTGAGTGAGAGGCAGTGGTGATGTAATGGAGTCACAGGAATGGAAGCCTTTCCTTCCTGTTCGTTTATTTATTTATGTTTGCCTCCAGGGTTATGGCTGGGGCTCGGTGCCTGCACTATGAATCCACTGCTCCTGGAGGCCATTTTTCCTATTTTTCTGCCCTTGTTGTTGTTATTGTTGCCATTGTTGTTGTTGCTGCTGGATAGGACAGAGAGGAAATTGAGAGAGGAGAGAAAGATAGACACCTGCAGACCTCCTTCACTGCCCGTGAAGTGATCCCCCCTTGCAGGTGGGGATTTAGGGCTCGAACCGGGATCCTCGCTCTGGTCCTTGCACTTCACGCACGCGTGTTTGCTTAACCCTCTGCGCTACCATGCCCCACCCCGTTTATTATATTTTTTAAGTTACTTTGATTTTAATTTTTATTTGTGATGAACAGTGGTGTACAGGATTACTTTTTTTTAAAGGTTTATTTATTTAATTTGATAGGACTGAGAGAAGTTGAGAGGGAACAGGGATAGAGGGGGAAGAGACACAGAGACATCAACAGCACTATTTTACCATTCGTGAAGTGTTCCCCCTGCAGGTGGGGACTGAGGTCTTGAACCCAGGTCCTTGTGCTCTATAATGTTTGCACTTAACCAGGTGTACACCTGGCCTTGAATACCCTGTTATCCTATACCCAAGGTTTCTGACTTACTGAAGAAAAAAAGAAAGAAAGAAAAGAAATGCTTGTTTTCAGTCACAAAATTTAGGGGTAATATAATTCAATAGAAAATGAACTTGGGGGAGTCGGGCTGTAGCGCAGCGGGTTAAGCGCAGGTGGTGCAAAGCGCAAGGACTGGCATAAGGATCCCGGTTCGAGCCCCAGGCTCCCCACCTGCAGGGGAGTCGCTTCACAGGCGGTGAAGCAGGTCTGCAGGTGTCTATCTTTCTCTCCTCCTCTCTGTCTTCCCCTCCTCTCTCCATTTCTCTCTGTCCTATCCAGCAACAACAACAATAATAACTACAACAATAAAACAACAAGGGCAACAAAAGGGAATAAATAAATAAAATAAATATTTAAAAAAAAAAGAAAATGAACTTGGGGGGCTGGTTGGTGGCACACCTGTTTAATGCACATGTTACAATGTCCAAGGACCCAAGTTCAAGCCCCATTTCCCATCTGCAGGGGGAATGCTTTGTGAGTGGTGAAGCAGGGCTGCAGGTGTCTCTCTGTCTCTCTCCCTCTCTATCCACCCTTCCCTTTTGATTTCTGGTTGTCTCTATCCAATTAATAAAGATAATAAAAAATAGCGGGACATCCTAGTACTTAAAAAAACAAGAAAAAAGAAAAGGAGCTCAGGGAACTGGGTAGAGTGCTCACTTTGCCATGTGTGAGCAGCTCCCAGCTACGCAGGGAAGCAGCATCTGCAAGCACGCTCGAGTTGTGGAGTGGTGCTGTGGTGTCTTTCCTCTCTCTGTCTTTTACCCTCTATCTGGAAACAAAAAAGACGCATCTGCCGGGAGAAATTGTGCTGATCTGAAGCCCTGCTGGAGAAGCAAAAGAACAGGAATCCAGTTCTGGAAGCAGAACCCTGACAGAAACAGTTGCTAGCAAACCTTGAAGTGCAAGGTTCTGGTCCTTGCACTTCATGCCACATGTGCTTGACCCTCTGTGCTACCACACACCCCCCCCCCATTTATTTTTTTTTAAGTTACTTTGGTTTTATTTTTTATTTGTGATTAACAGGGTACAAGATGAAATTTTTTAAATGTTTGTTTATTTAATTTGATAGTGTTGGTATGCATGAGACCCCTTCTGTTTCATTTGGTTTAAATCCCCCCTGCTTAACACTATTATATTTACATAACCACTTCATTCTATTTACATAACCGCTGTTAACAAGCACCACCCTCCCTCCAGGGCATTGGTGGTTCAGTGATAGAATTCTCGCCTGCTCCACCCCCTCTCCTTGTCACACCCTGATCCTCTCCTTGTCACACTCTGATTTTCACCAGTCACTTTTCTCTCCACCCTCTCTATATCACATCCTGTTTCCACCCTACTTGGCAAGTATATATAAAGATAGCATTGTGAGTTTTAGGGTACCTTTAGTTTAGCTTAGCTCGGCTTAGATTGTGCTGCGTCCTGCATGAATAAAGAGATACTGCCTACAGCTCAACCATGAGTCCCTGGTCGTCTGTTACCCGCCCGTGAAGCCAGCCTGGCGAAAACAACATAGCCCGGCGAAGACAACAGATAGGACTGAGTGAAGTTGAGAAGGAATGGAGACAGAGAGGGAAAGAGACACAGAGACATCAACAACACTATTTTACGATTTGTGAAGCGTTCCCCCTGCAGGTGGGGACTGGGGTCTTGAACCCAGGTTCAAGGGTGGTTGCTAGCAAACCGCTCTCCTTAAAGAACTCTCCAGACAACAGTCAGCTACAGATAGACCTCTCACTAGAGCACAGCTGGGTAGAGTGGGAGATGTCATTCTCTGAAGGTAGGGAAGACTGAGCACACAGCCTGCACTTCCCAGTCATGACTCTGCCCGGCCAGTGGCAATGTGATAAGGCAGAGAAGACTGTTAAGTCCTGGTCTTAGGGAACTTTCCACACAGGAAGTACTGAGCCGTCCTCATAGGCTCCTCTCTGGGCCGATAGGGAGACCCTTTTAAAACTGGGAACCAAGCCCAACAGAGCTAGTGTGGACAAACCCCCCTTCTTCAGTGGAAAACTGGAAAGCCATTTGGACGAGAGCAGCTTCTGCTTCTTTTTTTTAAATTTAATTTTATTTTATTTAAGAAAGGATAAATTAACAAAACCATAGGGTAGGAGGGGTACAACTCCACACAATTCCCACCACCCAATCTCCATATCCCATCCCCTCCCCTGATAGCTTTCCCATTCTCTATCCCTCTGGGAGTATGGACCCAGGGTCACTGTGGGTTGCAGAAGGTGGAAGGTCTGGCTTCTGTCATTGCTTCCCCGCTGAACACGGGTGTTGACTGGTTGGTCCATACTCCCAGTCTGTCTCTCTCTTTCCCTAGTAGGGTGGGTCTCTGGGGAAGTGGAGAGAGCAGCTTCTAAGAGATCTGAATGGATGTCGGCATGCTGGTGTTGGAAACCGGGGCAAGGAAACTGAGCCGCATCAGGGACTTGGAGGAGGCTGTGTGCGATCTGGCCCTCCCAGTGGACTGTGACGACCCAGTCCTCCTTGTGAAGCGCCTTGTGCCTTGCCGTTTGTCATGTCTCCATTGCCCTCTTCCTCTTCCCAACTACAGTGAGTTCCCTCACCAGAGTCAGGGAGCGGCTTTCAGGGACACAAGACACTATCCTAGATGCACATACCTAGCCTGACAGGAAACCATGTGACGCAGACATGGATTTTAGCTGAACATGCACAGAGATGCAGAAATGGAGGACACAGCAGAGAAAGAATTTAGAAAATTTATGATGAACGGCAAAAACAGTAATTTTTAGCAGAGGAAAAGGTAGGTTTAAGAGGTATAGAAATGATCTTTTTTTTTTTTTTTTTGCTAAAGAGATTTGTCACCAAATATACAAAGTAGTCCAACATAGTAATGATCCTATATCACATATGTCGAGATAACGTGCATCATAGTGATGCCATCCTGACTTCCCTGGGCAGACAACGTCATCAATGTGTCCTGGAGCCCTACCCCCCCCCCCCCCAGAAACCTGCCCCACTAGGGAAAGACAGATACAGGTTGGGAGTATGGACTGACCTGTCAACACCCATGTTCAGCGGGGAAGCAGTTACAGAAGCCAGACTTGCCACCTTCTGCTCTCCAAAAATAATTTGGGTCCACGGTCCCAGAGGGGGAGAAATGTTAGGGAAAGATGACCAGAGGGCTCTGAACTCCATTTCCATCAGGACCCAGAGAGAGAGAAGTGGAAAAAAAGGAAGGACACTCAGAAGTAGCAATAGATGTAGGTGAGTCTTGGAAAGGAAGATGGGACCATGGGAAAATATAAACAAGTAGTTGTAGACATAATTGTTAACCCATATCGGCAACCTTAGGAGAACTCCTGTACTTCCAATGGAAGGCATGCAGATATAGAACTCTGGTGGTGGGAACTACACCCCTGTATCTTATAACTTTGTAAATAAATAAGTCACTAATAAAATTAAAATAAATAAAAGAATAAATAACTAGCATAAAAAGGTGAAAACTTTCCCCCTAAGATCTGGAATAAGACGGGGCTATCCACACTCATCAGTGCTGTTCAGCATAGTTGGACCCAGAACAACCAGAAAAGAAAAGGATATAAAGAAGTCCGCACTGGGCGAGAAGTTAAGCAGCGCCCTTTGTAGATGAGATGTCTGTACACATAGGACAGTCTATAGACTTCACCAAAAACCTCCCTAAAGTCATTAATCGGCTCAGTAAAATAGCAGGATGTAGACTCCTCACACACATCAATCCATTTTTGTACACCGAGTAAATGAAAGTCAAGGAAGAAATATTGTTTATATTTATACAGAAAAAGACATATTGCCTTGAGTAAATGTAACAAAGGAGGTGAAGATGACAGTGATAAGATCATTAAAATGATAAGATCATTGGCATTGGTGAGACAGCTTACCTGGGGAGTGAGCCTGTCTGGTTGTGATCTGGGTGTGAGCTTGGCTCCTATCACGATGGGGGAAGCTTCTTTCCCTCTCTTCCTCTGAATCTCTCTCTTTCTTATCTGAAAGAAAGAAAAAAAAAAAACTGGCCCACAGAAGTGAAATCTTAGTGGGAAAGAGAAGAAGAAAACTAGAGGACATAGTTCCAAGAAATCCAGAAGGCATAGCAATGGAAGGATATCCCATGTTCATGAACTAGAAGAAGAATATTATTAAAATGACCATCTTGCCTCAAGTGGTTTATTGACTCAGTGCAATCCCTATCAAGATCCCAGTGACATTCTTCCAGGAAATTGAAACAATTCTAAAATGTGTGTGGAACCACAAAAGGTTATGTATAACTGAAATAATTCTCAGAGAAAAGAAAAAATAATGGAGTTGTGTTTTTGGACTTCAAGCTAAACTATAAAACAGTAGTGGTTAAAACAGGCACTCAGATCTGTGGAGATCCAGAAATAAACCCACACACATCGACGACACCTTCTATCTGGCAAAGAAACCAGAACCATGCAATGGAAAAGATCATCCTTTAACAACTGGTCTGGAGAATTCTAGACCGTCACGTGCAAGCATAGCAAAACAAAGCAAAACAAAACTGAACAAAAAAACAGTGCCATCATTCATCTATACAAAAAAAATGACCTGAGAATGGGCTATGAATGTTAGCATTACATTGGAAATTATAAAGTACATAAGAAAAAAAAACATAGATGAAATACCCAAGGGCCTTAATTAACATCAGAAAGCTGTTTGGAAATTCAGTCCCATTGGCTCGGGAGACTAAAAGAAAAGTAGGCAAATGGGAACACATCAAATCTGAAAGCTTTTTATACATTTAAGGAAAGTACCAGAGAAGTTGAAAGGCAACCTGGCAACGGGGAGAAGGTATTTCCAGACTCTGCGGAGGGTTACTATTTGCAGACATCAGGAAACATGGCCCCAGGAGCGCCACTCACGCCACCGTGTGCTCCGCCAAGCACACAGCTCAGCTTTGAGCCCAGTCCCACGGTATTGGATTAAACTTTCCCTCTCTCTGCTATTTATTTATTTACTTACTTTAATTTTTTTGCTTCCAGGGTTATTGCTGGGGCTCAGTGCCTGCACTAAGAATCCACTGCTCTCGTGGCCATTTTTTTCCCCATTTAATTGGCTAGAACAGACAAATTGAGAGGGGAGGGGAAGATAGGGAGAGAGAGAGAGAGAGAGAGAGAGGGAGAGGGAGAGAGAGAGACACCTGCGGACCTACTTCACTGCTTGTGAAGTGATCCCCACCCCCGCAGATGGGGAGCTAGGGGCTTGAACTGGGATTCTTATAGGAGACCTTGCGCTTTGTACTATGTGTGCTTAACCTGATGCCCCCTCACTGCTTTTTATATTTTTGTCTATCTGATAGTCAGTTCAGAGAGGTGAAGCCTTAGCAATGACAGAGAGAGAGCCAGAGAGACAGAGAGAGAGAGAAATCATATAATTAAAAACAATAAAAAGCAACCCAATAAAAATTTGGACCAAAGATCTGAATAGACTCTTGTCTCAGGAGGCTATGCAGATGGTCCACAGACATATGAAAAATGTTCTGCCCCATTTATTATCAGAGAAATACAAAATAAAAGCACACTCTGGTGAGAATAAAACTACATCAAGAAGACTGGCAACAACAAGTACTGGTGAAGATGTGTAGGAGGAGGAAGTCTGGTCCATGTTGGGCAGGAACACACACTGGTCAGCCCCTGTAGAAAAAGTATGGATGGAGAGTCCTTCCTTCCTTCCTTCCTTCCTTCCTCCCTCCCTCCTTCCCTCTCTCTGTCTCTCTCTTTCTTTCTTTCTTTCTTTCTTTCTTTCTTTCTTTCTTTCTGCCTCCAGGGTTATTGCTGGGGCTCTGGTACCTGCACTGCTAATCCACTGCTCCTGGAGGCTGCTTTTTTCCCTTTTGTTACCCTTGTTTTTTTTTTTTTTTTTTTACTGTTGTTGTAGTTATTATTCTTGATGTCATTGTTGTTGGATAGGACAGAGAGAAATGGAGAGAGGAGGGGAAGACAGAGAGGGGGAGCGAAAGATAGAAACCCGCATCTGCTTCACTGCTTGTGAAGTGACCCCCCCCTGCAGGTGGGGAGCCAGGGCTCGAACCGGGATCCTTATGCCAGTCCTTGAGATTTGCGCCACATGCGCTTAACCTGCTGCGCCACCACCCAGCCCCCAGATGGAGAGTTCTTAAGAAAATAAATGCAGAAGTACCTTGTGATCCAGCAACAACCTCTGAGGACAACGCTGATTTGAAGGATATATGCATCTCTGTTTTCATAGCAATAGTCAAACTATAGCGTCAACCTACATGTTGCCCACAGATGGCTGGTTACAAAGTAGTATTGCTCCAAAGTAAGAGACTGGGGCGGGGGCGGGAGCTCAGGAGGGACTCTGAGGTCCTGATGCCTGATGCTGGAGGGGGACCTTGGCTGGGAGTGACAGTGTGTTGCAGAAAAGCTTTTACTTACGTATCATATCAGCTGCATTTACTGTAAACACTCCCCCCGCAAAGTTGTGGGTTCTGTATTCATTCAGCCTTCCCACTTAACAACCGATGGCAAGATGACTGTGTGACAAGCTGTGACATACACGCGTATTTCTTTCTTTCATTCAGTAGAATGACACGTGGCCATTAAAGAGATGGGTGGAGCTGGAGGTGATTATGCACAGTGAAATAGCGAAATGAAGGTTGTTCGATAGCATGCACTGGAGCACAGTGGATAATGGGAAAGCAAATGAAATGCAGGAAACCCACGCTGGCAACGCTAAGCAAACTGATTCTTACGTTCTGATGACGGTGCCGGTTATCAGCGGGAGAGAGCTGTGAGGGCAGCTGGAGGATTCCATTGGGTGTAATGAAACCACCGTCCTGAAATCACTTAAAGATTATTCATGCATTTTCTTTTTGTAATGTTTTGTTTATTATTGTATAGAGACAGAGAAATTGAGAGGAGGAGAGAGGGAGAGGGAGAGGGAGAGACACCTGCAGCCCTGCTTCACCACTCGTGAAGCTTTCCCCCTACAGGTGGGGACCAGGGGCTTGAACCTGGATCTTTGCTCACTGTAATGTATGCGCTTAACCAAGTGTGCCCCCAGCTGGCCCCTATTTATGTATTTTCACCATCACCATGGCTTCAGTGCTCCAGGATGACTTTTTGAGGAAGAGACAGAGAGTTAGGGAAAAGCACCACAGCCCTGATATTTATCTCAGTGCCGTGGAGCCTGACTCACACTTGGGCCGCATGCAGGCCAGACGAGTCACACTGGGCAGGAGACTTTCTTCCTACAATCTCATGATATTGTAAACCAATGTTAAATCAGTATGACATGCTGTATAAAAAGAAAATAAAAAAAATAAAAAGAAAAGAGAGTGAGTTCAGCCTACCTACAGCTGCTTAGGAGGCATTCAGAGGGGTAAACCCAGAGACCTGAGGAGACTCCTTTCTAGTGGAAACTGAACTGGGGGGGCCGAGGGCCTGGGTAGTGGCACACTTGGGTAAGCACTCATGGTCCTAAGCACAAGGACCCGGGTTCTAGCCTCTAGCTCCCCACCTGCAGGGGGCTTGCTTCACAGGCCGTGAAGCAGGTCTTCAGGTGTCTTTCTCTCCTTATCTCTTCCTCCTCTTTTTTTAAAAAGCATTTATTTATTTATTTATTTTCCCTTTTGGTACCCTTGTTGTTTCATTGTTGTGGTTATTGATGTCATTGTTGTTGGATAGGACAGAGAGAAATGGAGAGAGGAGGGGAAGACAGAGAGGGGAGAGAAAGACAGACACCTGCAGACCTGCTTCACCGCCTGTGAAGCGACTCCCCTGCAGGTGGGGAGCCGGGGGCTCAAACCGGGGTCCTTACACTGGTCCTTGCACTTTGTGCCACATGCTCTTAACTCTTCCTCCTCTTTTAATTTCTCTTTTTAATTTCTAAAATAGAAAAAAAACATGGCCGCCAGGAGCAGTGGATTTGTAGTGCTGAGCCCCAGCAATAACCCTGGAAAAAAAATAATAAGAAAAAACATAAAAAGAAGCTGAACTTGGAAGCTCTGGACTTCCAGGCAGCATAGGCATAGAGTTCGGGCCAAAACTCCCCTCGGTTTCTTATCACTTGAATATTTCCCTGCATTTTGCTTAGAAGAAAAGAATGAAGTCCTCCCCAGGCCTGCACACAGGGCCCGCAGTGTGTGGCACATATTCTCAGAGCCTGCTGGGCACACGCTGGGCCCAGCGCTAGGGGGCCTGAGGCGCAGCACTGGCTCCCAGGGGCAGATGTTGGCGTAGCTCTGCTGAGCCTTGCTGACTCCTGCACTGTCCAGGGGCGGGTTCTGGGGCTCTCGTGTATCCACGGCTGGCGCCTGCCCAGAAGGCCAACACAGAAGGCGCCTTTGTGGGAAGGAGACAGGGGCTCCCTGTCCGGGAAGTTGCAGCTGTGCCTGGGAGCTTGGCCTGCAGATGAGCACAGGCAGCCTTTCTGTTCTCACGAGTCCCTCTCAACTCTGTGCAGTGACAGGTGGCCTCACCTCCAGGGATGAGTGGGCCTGAGCCACACTGAGGCTGACAGATGCATTGTTTTTGTTCTTTTTTCACAGCACTGATTTAAACTCAGAAAAAAAAAAAGACTTCTTGAAAGTAGTTTTTTAAATGTAGGTTTAAAAAAAATCTTTTTATTTCTTCATTATTGGATACAGATAGAAATTGAGAAAGGGAAGATAGAGAGGGAGAGAGACAGAGAGACACCTGCAGCCCTGCTTCACCACTTGTGAGGCTTCCCCCCTGCAGGTGGGGACCGGGGGCTTGAACCTGAGTTCTTGTGCACTGTAATGTGAGCGCTTAACCAGGTGCGCCACCGCCTGGCTCCCAGAAGTAGTCTTATTTTTTAAAACCCCCCCCCCATTTATATAACTTCAGTGAAAAACATGTCAGAAGACAGCAGGAATCATGTGGTCCTGTTACTAAGATTCGGCGCACACATACCCAGCTGCATGCTGCTATCTTGAAATGTCAGCTGTAGCTCTTGAATACTGAGCATTCAGTACATCCTGTGCCTTTCTGTTGTGTGGTATTATTTTCAGTGCTGGCACTTATATGTAGGCTTTTGAAAATAGACAACCTATTGTCTCTGTTGTCTCTGCTGTAAATACCTGATTTTGCTCACTTTTGTTTAGGCCCAGGGCATGAGAAAAGTGCTCATGCCACATTGTTGATCTGAAACCTGGATGTGGTCTTTTTCACTTCTTACAGTTTTTTTTCTTAGAGTGATTTACAAGATTGTAAGATTGTAAGACAAGGGGTATAATTCCACACCATTCCCACCACCAGAGTTCCGTGTCCTCATCCCCCCTGGGAACTTTAGTGGGTCCACCACAGTCACAAAGAAGGGCTGACTTTCTATCTGCCAGTCTCTATTTATGTCTGTGAATACATATCCCCAAGATCCTGCCTTCACTTCCTTTCTAAATCACACCCACACCTATTTTTACTTCTAAGCATCTTTCCTTTTTTCCTCCTCTCTCTCAGACAAGAGAAATGGTGCCTGACTTCCTCCGTTTTCCAGATTCACTTCTTTTTCAGTGTTGGTATAAAAACAAAATTTCTGGTGACAGATGCTTTGGTCCTGGTGGACTTAGCGTTTACATCTTCCCCTATCACTTAACCCTCTGCGAGTATGGACCCAGGGTCATTGTGAGATGCAGAAGGTGGGAGTTCTGGCTTCTGTAATTGATTCTCTGCTGAACATGGCCGTTGACAGGTAGGTGTTTCTCTCTTTCCCTAGTGGGGCAGGGCTCTGGGGGAGGGGAGGCTCCAGGACACATGGGTGAGGTCGTCTGCCCAGGGAAGTCAGGTTGGCGTTATGATCATGCTCGTTATCTAGAAATATGTGATATATGACAATTACTATGTTGGACTACTTTGTATATTTGGTGACAAATCCCTTTAGCAAAAAAACCAAAAAAAAAAAAACCACTTTATGTACCTAAGCATCTGTCATTAGAAATTTTGTTTTTATACCAACACTGAAAGAGAGATGAGGTTCCAGGACACACTGGTGAGGTCGTCTGCCCAGGGAGATCAGGATGGACTCAAAATAGCATTTGCAACTTGGTGGCTGAAGAGTGCTACAGAGGTTTAATAAACAAGAACCAAAAAGTAGGAATAGAGCAGATGGGAATAGGGATCATAGGATGGAAAGAAACTAGGAAGACTACTTTAGATATGTTCCAAGGGGCCCATGACTTGTAGTTTTTGCTTGAATTTGATAGGTCACATGGAGGTTGACTAGAAATATTATCAGGGAAGATGGTGTCAGAGTTGACTATTCACCACATCAATCTGATCCCAGGGCCCATATCTATTCATATTTAGTATGAGAACCCGTATGTCCTGAGTCCCTGTCAGTCTGAGCTCGCAGTCCATGGTCACAACCTTTCTAGGCTGCTCTTATGTCAGGACCCGTCTTCCTCGAGGGGCAGAGCAGGCTGACCAGCCTCCCTACAGAGAGGGGGGCCGTCCCTACCATGGCTGCTTCATAGTGAGGGCAAGGTCCTGGAGAGGCCCACAAAACATTTTCAGCATCGGATCACCGTAGAACTTCCCTGCCTAGGTTGAACTGATGGTGGGAGCAGGCTTAATGGTCCTTGGAAATCACTGAGTGGAAGACATTTGGAAATCCTTCTCAGCTAGTTGGGGGGGGGGGGAGACTGCATAATTGGGAGCCTGGGAACATATGTTCATGGGAACATGGGAATCTCTGCAGGACAGGTGGCCAGCTGTTGGTGTGATTGTGCTGGGGAATGCTGTTGTGACCTTTTATTCATTAGCTAAGAATGATCCAGCTTTTGCTGTGGTGTCACTGTGCCCATCTGATGTAACTGGAGACTGTGCAGTGTTGGTGGCTGCATGAGAAATGCCACTTTCACTCTGCTTTCCAGGATAAGAGTGGAGTTAGAAGGCGAAGGAGAGCAAGTCATTTTCTGGGAATGACTGCTGGCTCTGCAGTGGATCACTACAGCAGTACACGGGACAGCCATGCCTGGGCAGAGATGAGCGTTCTAGGAGTAGACACCAGAGCTGGGAGGTTGGTTCATTCAGTGCCTGACCAGCCACTTCTCAGACTCTCTGTGCAAGTTTGAAAGGAGAGGGGCCAGGTGGTGGCGCACCTGGTTTAAGCGCTCACATTATAGTGCATAAGGACCCAGGTTCAAGCCCCTGGTCCCCACCTGCAGGGGGAAAGCTTCATGAGTGGTGAAGCAGGGCTGCAGGTGTCTCTCTGTCTCTCTCCCTCTCTATCTCCCCTTCCTCTCTCAATTTCTCTCTTTTATCCAATAATAAATAAATGAATAAATAATATAAAAAAATTTGAATTAAGACATGGGAACTGGGGTAACTGTGTCTTGGGCTTTTAATTAATGATAAGCCAGAGAGGAAAAGAAAAGTAAGCCTTACTTCCAGACATGCTGATGTCCCTCTCATCTGAATGTTTTCTTGTCTTATGAAGAGGAACAGACTTAAAACATGTAGGTGAGTTTGTGTTGGTCTGCTTCTAAGACCCCTTCTGTTTCATTGGTTTAATCCCCCCTGCTTAACACTGTGTTCTATTTACATAACCACTGTTAACTAAGCACCACCCTGCCTGCAGGGCATTGGTTTAATCCCCACTGGTTCATGACGTCTTTTTGCTCCGCCCCCTCTCCTAGTACACCCTGATCTCCACCAGTCTCTTTTCACTCCACCCTCTCTATGTCACATCCTGTTTCCACCCTACTTGGCGAGTATATATATAAGGACAGGATTATGATTATAGATAGTTTAGATGGCTTATATTGTGTTGCGTTCCACATGAATAAAGACTGAACTGCCAACCACTCAGCCATGAGTCTCTGGTTGTCTCTGTCTCCTGCCCACGAAGCTAGCCCGGCAAATTTGAGTTCCAGCTCAGGGTCCCTTGGAGAGAGGAGGCAACTCAGGGTCAGAGAATTCATGACTCCAGGGGTTGGGTGGTGGCGCACCTGGTTGAGTGCACATGTTAGAATGCATAAGGACCTGGGTTCAAGCCACCAGTCCCCACCTGTGCCCTGGTCCCTGTTCAAGTGCCAGATGCCAGGCCAGCTTCGCGGGTGGGAGAGAGACAACCAGGGACTCATGGCTGAGCTGGGAAGCAGTGCAATGCAATGCCGTGCTGGCTTTATTCATCTGCATTTATACTCTCCAGGAAGGAAGTGGGAGGGTGTAAAAACAGGGTGTGGCTAGGAGGGGGGAGGAGCGAAAGAGTGTGAACCAGTGGGATTAAAGGGTGGAAAGTAGAGTGTGACTAGGAGAGGGGGTGGAGTGGAAAAAGAGCTCGAACCAGTGGGGATTACAACAATTAAAATAGTGATTATGTAAATAGACCACAGCATTAAGTAATACAAGCGAACCTAATGTGATGATCAAAACAGAAGTTCTTATAAGCAGAATTAGAAGCAGACCAACACACCTGCAGGAGGGAAGTTCTGTGAGAGGTGAAGCAGGGATGCAGGTGTCTCTCTCCCTCTCTTTCTCCCCCTGTCCTCTTGATTTCTGCCTGTCTCTATACATAAAGATAATAAGAATTTGAGAAAAAAAGAGAATCTACGATTGTACAATTACAGAAGCCAGAACTCCCACCTTCTGCATCCCAAGAAGGATTTTGGTCCATACTCCCAGACGGATAAACAGTAGAGAAGCTACCAGGGGAGGGAATGGGACATGGAACTCTGGTGGTGGGAACCATATGGAATCACACACCTATTACAATTATACCCCTTACAGTCTTGTAAAGCGATATTAAATCACTAATAAAAACATAAAAAAGAGAGAATCTATGGGTTCACAGTCTGTGGCTGGCAGAGACAAGCCTTGTGCCCAGGACTTTCTTCTTAGACAGAGGAGACTCTAGGAACAAGGGGAGGGGGGTCCTGTCTCTCACTTTCGCCTGACATTTCCATGGGAGTGATCTGATTCAGATATTAGCGTGGATAATTGTTGGCCTGATCACAGAGGTTATCAGAGCCAGTCCAAATGTGAATCTTTCATAATTGCATTGAATTTTGGTCTGCTTTAATCCATTGGGATGTGCTGCTCTAGGCGCATAGGCGAACCTTTCCTGTCTCTTAAGAATTCACGAAGGTATCCTGCCGGGCCAGCTTCGCAGGCGGGAGAGAGACGACCAGGGACTCATGGCTGAGCTGGGAACACAGTTCAATCTTTATTGATGAGTGGGGATGCAGTTCAATAATCTAATCTCTGTTCATTAGAAAATACTGCCCTTTATATCTTCTGAGGCGGAAGTGTCAGGAAGAGGAAGTACGTAGGATAGGGGGTGGGGAGAAGGAAAAAGTGCGCAAACCAGTGGGGATTAAACCAATGATGACAATGATTATGTAAATAGACCACAGCGTTAAGCAATACAAGGGAACCTAACGTGATGATCAAAACAGAAGGTCTTAAAAGCAGAATTTAGAAGCAGACAAACAGTATCCCATCCTGAAAAGTGGGGTGGAGAGGAGAGAGAGGCGGCCAGAGTAAAGCAGTGACTTCAAGGAGAGTCTTTCCTGGCACATCTGGCATGGACACACACACACCCCTGAGAAATGGGCTTTCTCAGGTTATTTTTCTCTGCTGGGGATGATGATGTCAGAGGCCTGCAACTCTGTTTATAATGCACTGTGGGATTAGCTTCTCTCTGGGTGACACTGGCATCATCAGACCGGCTTCAGGAAAGGTGCAGTCCTTGTTTTGATTGTGGTTACTGGGACAACAAGTCATCCATTGGTCCTGACTGGCGTGAGACTGGTGTTTCCTCATTCTTCTGTCACGTGGTTCTGTTCAAGTAGCAGGTTTCATCTCCAATAGCTCACGTAAGAGTTTTAACATGCCCAGACAGAATCATGCACAGGCGGTGAGTGGGATCTCCCTGTGGAAAGGGGAAGGGGTGAGGCTGGGCTGCTGCTGTCATCAGCTTAAGAAAACCAGCCTCTTCCTCGCCTCTGTGACCCCGTCTCATGCCAGACTCGGCTTCCCCTCCTCTGACTTAGCTCAGCCTTTAGATCTCCTAGATCAGAGTAAACCACCCATGGGTTTGCCTTGCACTCTCTTTCTTTCCTCCCCCTTTCTTTCTTTCTTTCTTTTTTTCTTTCTTTCTTTCTTTCTTTCTTTCTTTCTTTCTTTCTTTCTTTCTTTCTCTTTCTTTCCTTCTCTCCTTCCTTCCTTTCTCTCTTCCTTTCTCTCCTTCCTCCCTTTCTCTTTTTTCCTTTCTCTCCTTCCTTCCTTCATCCCATTTTCTCTCGTTCTTTCTTCCCTTCTTTCTCTTCCTCATTCCTTCCTTCCTTTCTCTCTTTCTAAGTTTTAAAATTATCATTATTTATTTATTGGATAGAGACAGCCAGAAATCAAGAGGGGAAAGGGAGAGAGAGAGAGAGAGAGAGAGACAGACAGACAGACATGCAGTTCTGCTTCTCCATTTGTGAAGCTTCCTCCCTGCAGGTAGGGGACCTAGGGGCTCGAATCCGGGTCCTTGCACATTACAATAGGTGCACTCAATGAGGTGTGCTACCCTCTGACCACACCCTTGGGTTTTCTGTTTGTGTTTTTTTTTTTTTTTAACTTGTATTTCGATCAAATGTTTGGTCCCTGGGTGTCTTGCAAGGTTTGGAACCTTGATCTGGCCCAGGACCTAGTTGCCTTGTGCTGTCATGTGTTCCAACCTAGGCTTCTAGTGGTCTTTTCTCCTCTTCCTCCTCCTTTTTAACTAGTGATTTAATAAGGATTAAGAAGATTGTAAGATAACAGGTGTACAATTCCATATAGTTTCCACCACCAGAGTTCTGTGTGCCATCCCTTCCATTGGAAGCCTCCCTATTCTTTATCCCTCTGGGAGTATGGATATATGGAGAGAGAGAGAGAGAAGAGAGAGAGAAGGAAGGAGAGAGAAAGAGAGGGGAAAAATACACAGAAAGCGGGAGAGAGAGAAACACCAGAGCACTGCTCAGCTCTGACTGATGGTGGTGCTGGGGATTGAACCTGGGAACTCAGAGCCTCAGGCATTAGAGCCTTTTGCAGAACCATTAAGCAGTTTCCTCAGCCAAACACACATATCTTATAATATTGCAAACCATTATTAAACCACTAATTTTTAAAAAAGCAATCAACACCCCCTGGGAACTGTTGGAAATGCAGATGGTCAGGCCTACCCCAAACCTACTGAATCAGACACCGTAGGGTGGATCCCAAGAGCCTGTTGTTTCAACATGTCCGGCAGGTGACTCTGATGCCCAGACTTGAGAAGTGAGAGCCCTGCCGTCGTGACACAACTTCCTGTTGCTCTCCACTCAGTCTGAGCTTGGTGCTGTAGGCAGGAAGTCAGGGACACCTGCAGCCTTTCAGGGGTGACTTGTACTGCAGTTACCTGACATGACAGCAAGCAGGGGTAGAGGGGCCAGTTTTCCAAATGCTGCAGCTGCATGCACTGTACCTGAAGTTAGACTGATGAAGCTTGTTTCTTTCAACATAGGATCAAAGCTGGACATAACCTTCTCTTGTCCTCTGTGTGGTCCCTTCCTGTGGTGTCCCAGCTTTTTGTCCCTGGCACTCACTTTTGCCCCTCCCTTCCCCTCCCCTTCCCTCCCCTCCCCTTGCCCCCTTCTCCTCTTTCTCCCCCCCAGGGGTTATCACTGGAGCACTATGGTTAGCACTGCAGGCACTATGAATCCACTGCTCCTGGGGGCCGTTTTTTCCTCTTTCCTTTTTTTTTCCTTCTAATTTTTACTAGATAGGACAGAGAGAAATTGAGAGAGGACAGGGAGATAGGGAGAGAGAAAGATAGACACCTTCAGATCTGCTTCATTGCTTGAGACCCATACCCCCTGCAGGCGGGGAGCAGGGGAGCTCGAATGTCGGGTTGCGTTGTGGGGGAGAGAGAAGAGACCAGGAACTCGTGGCGGAGCAGGAACACAAATCTTTATTCATGCGGGCACCCCAGAATTGGGTGTGAGCACAGTGGTTCGGCCACATGGAGCTAGCAAAATGGCCACCTCCCACTATGCCCACCAGCCCTTCTCTGGGTCGGGTGGCGTAAGAGAGAAGAGCAAAGAGAGCGAAAGCGGAAATAGGAGGGGCTTTTATGGGAGGATTCCAGAAGTGGCAAGTCGGGATGGGATTGGCTAGGAAGGGGGTGGAGAGAGGCAAAAAGGCATGCTGGGAAGGTGGCAGTGTCCTTAGCAACTGTTGCAATGGTTTTGACTGAATTAGCAATACCCTGAGGGGATAACGTGGTGGATGTATGTGAATAATGCTTGCATGGGAATATAGTGGTTTGTGGGCCCTGCCAATGTTCGACCACATCTGCACAATTCCCCAACACCTCCCCCTTTCCTTTTATCTAATAGCCATAGTATAGGAAATTTAGAGTGGAGCAGGCTTAATGTTTTTTAAGGAATGCCAGGTTCCGGTGGGAAGATGTGGGATGTTTTTGTGGGGGAGGGAAGACTTACATAGCCGCCAACCTTGTGAGATTTATGTGTCCCTCCTGTGTTCAACCCCTCTGTAGAGAGAGACCTGGAAGGACTCATCTCATAGGTTAAGCTCTGCTAGGCTCCACCATCTCCTCACAATTTTTTTCTACATCTTTTCCTATCTATCTAGTCATCGCATTAAGATGGGTCAATGTCTGTAAAAGACTCCATCTGTGACTGAGGAATAGTAGTGTAGGGGCAAACAGAAACCTTTTGGGCATAAACCTGAATGATATCATGCAGGCATTTTCAAAAGAACTGGAACAAGACAGGAAGGGACAAGTAGGAGAGAAGCAAGAGCCAGTGTGATGCCAAGGGGAGGCCTGGTGGGCAAAGGGGTGTTTCCTGCCCCTGGGGGCAGGGCCTGAAGCCTAGGGGCGTGGCCTATAGAGTCCCAAGACAGCAACCTGTAATGTCCATGGTCTGCTGCTGTCAGTCTTTGAGAAACCCAGCAGCATAAAGGGAAGCTGTTGTAAAGTGGTGTAAAGTGTCCAAGAGGTGTACCAGCATTCGAACCTGGGTCCTTAGGCTTGGTGATGTGTGTGCTAAGCCAGCTGTGCCGCTACCCTGCCCCCTCTTCCTCTCGCTCTAATATGCCCTCCCTCATCGTGCTTGCCCCCATCCTCTGTGCCATCTGTCACTCACCTAACTAAGGTTATGTGTCTGCTAGGACAACAGCACACAAGTTAGCATGTGATCATTTGTGTTTTCATAAGTTTTCTTTAGGGTTTTCTTGAAGGTACCAAGTTGCAGAATACTCCTTCCCTTGGGATGGACTGTGACTCATTGGACTTGGACTCTGTCACAGAATTGTAGACAATAGCAGACATGAAATTCTCACAGTGCTGGGGGCTGCAGGTCTACAACCACAGTGCCAGCAGATTTGCAGTTGAGGGGAAACCTCCTTCCTGTTCAGGGATGACTGACCTCCCACTGTCCTCACATAATGGGGGCAGCAGTGGAGGGTCTCTCCTGAGCCCATTTCATGAGAGCACTAATCCCAGCCTGGGGGGCCCTCCACCCTGATGAGCTAATCACCTCCCAAGGACGTCACTCGCAGATATTAAAGTGTTGAGGGTTAGGCTGGACTTGTGAAGGGCACAGCTTTTGGTGTGGCAGGTAGACTCTTTGGCCAGGAGATGAAGCCACCTGCTGTTCTGCTCGAGGCAAAGTGCCCGGGCCCCCTGTGGAAATAAATAAACGTGCACCCGCCTCTGACTCTGTGGAAGTCTTGTCTCCTGGCTTAGGAGTGCTGTTTGCAGAGAAGTATGATGCTGAGCATCCCTGAGAGAGAATGAAGTCATTGCTTGCCTCAGCATGTTTTTATGTATTCATTAATAACATATTTGCTCTCTTTTGCACTGATAAGTTAGGTTCTTGGAGCAAATGTCTCTGTCCCCAGCCTGCCTCCCAAGCAGGGCCTCTGCATCACTAAGAACCTGTCAGTGTTCCTGGTCTTCACTGGTAAATGGCTCAAACTCATCACTAGCAGAAAAACATTTGAACTTTGCTCATGGGCTGTCTGCTAGTCACACGATATGAGGCAAGGCTCTAGAATTTGTTTTTTAAGCAGCAATCTGGCCAGGGGGTGGGGTTCTACTATGTAAAAGAAATGATGTGAGAGAAAGAATCTGACACCTTCTCCTCTAGAGGTCCTCGACAATGTCCAGAGAGAATTCTTGTCAAATGAAACTCAAGGCCAATAAAGTGCTTTCAACATCTGGACTCTGGCTTGTGGCACAGTTGAAGGAGTTGATGTGTGAGAGAAAGCAGAGGAAAGAGAATTTATTGCATCCCTACTAAGTGTTGGGATATTTCACACTTTACCTCAGTGTAGCAGTCTTGTGAAACTATTTGATCATTTGTTTACACACTAAGTGACTTTAATAAATTAAGATTCAAACTTAAGTTTTCTCAGATGGATCCTAACCTTGTTATGAAGATACCTGGCGGTTCTCCAAGCAAAAATGACCAAAGAATTTACCAGAAAAACCTGGAAGTTTCTCTGGGGTGGGGTTGGGGTGGTGGTGGTGAAGAAAGGGTTCTCAGGGGGCCGGGTGGTGGTGCACCTGGTTGAGCGCACACATTACAGTGAGCAAGGACCCAGGTTCAAGCTCCTGGTCCCCACCTGCAGGGAGAAAAGTTTCACCAGTGGTGAAGCAGGGCTGTGGGTGTCTCTCTGTCTCTCCCTCCTCTCCATTTCTTCTTCTTCTTCTTATTTATTTTATTTTATTTTAAACCAGAGCACTGCTCAGCTCTGGCTGATGGTGATACAGGGGATTGAACCTGAGATTTGGAGCCTCAGGCATGAGAGTCTGCATAACCATTAAGCTATCTACCCTTGCCCTTTCTCCTCTCCATCTCTAATAAATAAGATAATGAAAAAAATGAATAAAAAATGAAAGGGTTCTCATTCATCACCATTCATGGGAAAAGCTGTTTGTTCTGGACCAATAGGGAATTCTGGGCTGAGGAGAGCTGCGGGTTTTAGAGCCATGCTCCACATCTTTGAAAATGGACAAGGACTAGCTGGCTGTTTACAGCTCTGCTGCTGGTTTGGAATGTGAGCCTTAGTCCTCTTCTTTTCAAATTATCTTTATGAGATAGCAACAGCCAGAAAGCAAGAGGGAGGAGATAGAGAGGGAGAGATACAGAGAGACACCTGCAGCCCTGCTTCACCACTTCGTGAAGCTCCCCCCCCCCCCCGCAGGTGGGTACCAGGGGCTTGAACCTGGGTCCTTGTGCACTGTAACGTGAGCACTTAACCAGGTGTGCCACCACCTGGCCCGATCCTTAATTCTCTTCTCATATCTATGCTGAAGATAAGAAACCAAGCTCCCTCTCTCTCTCTCTCTCTCTCTCTCTCTCTCTCTGTCATTTAGTTAAGAAAAACAGTTTTCTTTCAGTTGATTTATTTGCATCGTTTTTAGCCGAGCTGTTTCTCCCCCCAGTTTGCATTGCTATTTGTAATCAGAGAAATGATCTCTTTCTTTCTTAGGCGAACTTGTCGCCTATCTGTTGGAAGACCTTTTTCCTTTGAATGTCATCAGGAACATACCTTTCCCCTCGGGTTACTTTCGTTTCTTCCCTCTTTCCTTTGTGTTGGGGGAACGGCAACAGATGGCAGGAGAGAGAGGCCTGGATCTTTTGTCTCATCTAGTTTAATGTTGTTGAAGACCGGGAGTTTCTTGGGGATCAAGTGAGTGCATGCTTCTTAGTTGCACTTCCGTTTTATTTACTTATAATTGAAATCTTCATTGTTATTATTATTATTATACCAGAGCACCGCTCGATTCTGGCTTATGGTGATGTCGGGAATCGCACCTAGGACTTAGGAGCCTCACACGTGAGAGTCTCTGTGTAACCATTATGCTATCTACCCCCTTCCTCTACTGTTATTTTTTTTTATTTTGTAGGACAGAAAGAAATTGAAAAAGGAGGGGGGGAGGTAGAGAGAGGAAGAGAAAAAGACCCCTGCAACCCTGCTTCATCCTGCAGGTGGGGGCTGAGGCTTCAGCCAAGTCCTCTTGCCCTTACCTGGGCGCACCAGCATCTGGGCCCCCAACGCGGGCAGGTCAAATCAATCTTTCCACACCGTGGCTCTTCAGTCCCTCTGCTCAGTTTTTATTCACTTGTGTAATTAGTTTCTCTTTGGCCTGCTACTCTTAAGGGCACCACTTTCTCACCTCCACTGTTTAATTAAAGGAAAAGATTTGTAAAAAATTTCTTTATTGGGGAATTCATGTTTTACATTCACATTCGACAGTAAATGCAGTAGTTTGTACATGCGTAACATTTCCTAGTTTTTCATATAACAATACAACTCCCAGTAGGTCCTCTGTCATCCTTCTTGGACCTGCATTCTCCCCCACTCCCCCCACACCTACCCCAGAGTCTTTTACTTTGGTGCAATACACCAACTCTAGTTCAGGTTCTACTTGTGTTTTCTCTTCTGATATTGTTTTTCAACTTCTGCCTGAGAGTGAGATCACCCCATATTCATCCTTCTGTTTCTAACTTATTTCACTTCACATGAATTTTTCAAGGTCCATCCAAGATCGGCTGAAAACGGTGAAGTCACCATTTTTTATACCTGAATAGTATTCCATTGTGTATATATACCACAAATTGCTCAGCCACTCATCTGTTGTTGGACACCTGGGTGGCTTCCAGGTTTTGGATATTACAAATTGTGATGCCAAGAACATATGTGTACACAGATCTTTTTGGATGGGTGTGTTGGGCTCCTTAGGCTATATCCCCAGGAGAGAAATTGTAGGATCATAGGGTAGGTCCATTTCTAGCCTTCTGAGAGTTCTCCACAGAGCTTGGACCAATTGACATTCCCACCAGCAGTGTAGGAGGGTTCCTTTGACCCCACAACTTCTCCAACATTTGCTGCTGCTACCTTTTCTGATGTCTTCTGACATTCTCACGGGAGTGAAGTGCTATCTCATTGTTGTCTTTATTTGCATTTCTCTGACAATCAAAGACTTGGAGCATTTTTTTCATGTGTTTTTCGGCCTTTTGGATCTCTTCTGTGGTGAATATTCTGTCTATATCCCCCTCCTATTTTTGGATGGGGTCATTTGTTTTATTGTGGTTGAGTTTGGCAAGCTCTTTATATATTTTGGTTATTAGCCTCTTGTCTGATGTATGGCATGTAAAGATCTTCTCCCATTCTGTGAGGGGTCTTGGTATTTGTTTCTTTTGGGTAGTAGTTTCTTTAGCTGTGCAGAAGCTTTTTAAATTGATGTAGTCCCATAGGTTTATACTTGCCTTAGTCTTCTTTGTAATTGGATTAATTTCATTGAAGCTGTCTTTAAAATTTATGCGGAAAAGAGTTTTGCCAGTATTCTCCTCTAAGTATCTGATAGTTTCTGGTTTAATATCCAGGTCCTTGATCCACTTGGAATTTACTTTTTTATTTGGTGAAATAAAAAAAACAGTGGTTCAGTTTCATTCTTCTGCACGTTTCAACCCATTTTTTTCCAACATCATTTGTTGAAGAGACTGCTTTCCCCATTGAATAGTCTGGGCACCTTTGTGATGAGATGTCCATAGGTGTGGGGCTTATTTCTGGGCTCTCAATTCTATTCCACTGGTTAGTGTGTCTATTCATGTTCCAGTACCAAGCAGTTTTGATGACAATGGCCCTATAATACAATTTGAGATCTGGGAGTGTGATGCCTCCGGTTCTGTTCTTTTTTCTCAAGATTGTTTTGGCAATTCTGGGTCTTTTCTGGTTCCAGATAAACATTTGTAGCATTTGTTCTATTCTCCTAAAAATGTGCCTGGGATCTTGATGGAGATAGCATTAAATTTGTAGATGGCTCTGGGTAGTATATTCATTTTGATGATGTTAATTCTTCCAACCCATGAACATGGAATATCTTTCCACTTCTTTGTGTCTTTTTCAATTTCCTTGAGTAGTGACTCATAATTTTCAGTATACAAGTCTTTCACTTCTTTGGCTAGGTTTATTCCTAGATATTTTATTGTTTTTGTTGCTGTAGTAAAAGGAATTGATTTCTGGATTTCAACTTCTTCTAACTGACTTTTGAATGTTAATTTTGTAGCCCGACACTTTACTGTATTGCCTGATGATTTCCAAAAGCTTCTTGCTGGATTCCTTAGGTTTTTCTGTGTATACTATCATGTCATCTGCAAATAGGGAGAGTTTGACTTCTTCCCTCCAATCTGTATCCCTTTAATTCCTTGCTCCTGCCTCATTACTATGGCAAGAACTTCCAACACTATGTTGAATAGTAATGGTGATAGTGGGCAGCCCTGTCTAGTACCTGATCTGAGGGAAAATGCTTCCAGGTTTTCTCCATTGAGTATGATGTTGGCTGTAGGTTTTCTATATATAGACTCCACTATCTTCAGGAATTTTCCATCTATTCCCACTTTTTGTAGTGTTTTGATCATAAAGGGATGTTGTATTTTGCCAAAGGCTTTCTCTGCATCTATTGATATGACCACGTGGTTTTTGGTCTTGCTTTTATTGATGTGGTGGATCACGTTGATTGATTTACGTATATTAAACCAACCTTGCATGCCTGGGATAAACCCCACTTGGTCATGATGAACAATCTTTTGAATATACTGCTGTATCCGGTTGGCTAGAATTTTGTTCAATATTTTAGCATCTATGTTCATCAGAGATATTGGTCTGTAGTTTTCTTTTTTGGGTGTGTCCCTGTCTGCTTTTGGTATCAAAGTGATGTTGGCTTCATAGAAGGTGGGAGTATTCCAGTGTCTTCTGTCTTCTGAAAGACTTTTAAAAGTAGAGGTATTAGTTCTTCTTTGAAGGTTTTGTAGAATTCATTTGTAAAACCATCTGGTCCAGGACTTTTATTCTTGGGAAGGTTTTTGATAACTGTTTCAATTTCATTAGCTGTGATGGGCCTGTTCATGTAATATAGTTCTTCTTTACTTAATTTTGGAAGTTTGTAGGTATCTAGGAAATCGTCCATTTCTTCCAGGTTCTCTAGCTTGGTGGCGTCTAGTTGTTGATAGAAGTCTCACATGATATGTTGAATTTCTGTGATGTCTCTTGTGATATCTCCTCTTTCATTTATAATCTGATTTATTTGGGTCTTATCCCTTTTTTGTTTTGTGAGTCCGGCTAAAAGTTTGTTGATTTTATTCACTCTTTTGAAGAACCAACGTTTACTTTCGTTGATCTTTTGTATGGTTTTCTTATTTTCAATGTTATTTATTTCAGCCCTAACTAGTTATTTCTGTCCTTCTGGCTGCTTAAGGGATCACTTGTTCTTCTTCTTCTAGGTCTTTAAGATGTGCAATCAGGCTGTTTATTTGTGTTTTCTCTTGTTTCATTACGCCGGTCCTCCACACGCGCTTAACCCGCTGTGCTACCGTCCGACTCCCTTTTATCTTGTTTCCTAATGTGTGCATGTATGGCTATGAACTTCCCTCTCAGTACTGCCTTAGCTGTATCTCAAATGTTTTGATAGCTTTTGTCTTCATTTTCATTGAACTCTAGAAACATAAGAGGGGTACAACTCCACACAATTCCCACCACCACACCTTCATATCCCCTCCCCTCCCCTGATAGCTTTCCTATTCTTTATCCCTCTGGGATAAAATAGAAGCAGGCTGGGAGTATGGACCTAGGGTCATTGTGGGATGCAGAAGGTGGAAGGTCTGGCTTCCGTAGTTGCTTCCCTGCTGATCATGGGCATTAGCAGGTGGATCCATACTCCCAGCCTGCTTCTCTTTCTCTAGTGGGGCAGGGCTGTGGGGAAGTGTGAGGCTCCAGGACACATTGGTGAGGCCTTCTGCCCAGGGAAGTCCAGTTGGCATCACAGTAGCATCTGGAACTTGGTGGCTGAAAAAGAGTTAAGATATAAAGCAGAACAAATTGTTGACTAATCATGAACTTAAAGGCAAGAATACTGCAGATGAAGATTTGGGGCTCCATTTTGGAAAAAGCTAGTAAGTCTATTTTAGGTCTATACTAAGGGCCTGTGACTTTACTAGTTTCTGCCTGCGCCTAGTCTGAGCTTTTTAACTTCTGATTCACTCTGTCTTTGTCTTCTGGCATTTGTACAATAAATAGAACTCTAGAGGATATTTTAAAATCAGGGAGAGTAAGTCTATCTACATTATTCTCTTTGAAAATTATTTAGCAGTTCTCATATTTTTCTCTTTTAAGATTTTATTTATTTATTCATGAGAAAGATAGGAGGAGAGAGAGAAAGAACCAGACATCACTCTGGTACATGTGCTGCCTGAGATTGAACTCAGGACCTCATGCTTGAGAGTCCAGTGCTTTATCCACTTTATCCACCTCCCGGATCATGTATATTTTTATTTTTCCAGATGAACTTAAGAATTACTTTCTCAAGTCCGGAAATCTCCATTGTAATTTTGATTTTTTAAAAAAATACTAACTATAAATTATTGTATAGTCTTCTTATTTTTACAAAGTCTGACTTCCCGTCTGGGAGCATGGAAGTTCTTTATTCTTTATTTAAGTCTTCATTTATGCTTTACTGGAAAACTGAGACGTTTAGAGGACCAGAGATCACTTACTTGGTGGAGTACAAACTTTACCGCCTGCTAGGGAATGCCATGCAAAAGGGAGAAGTGTATCTAACTGGTTTTTCCTGACTCCATTGAACTCTTTTTAAAGTTTCTAAAATAGTTTTACTTTTTTTTTTTTTCAAGGAGAAAAACCTTAGCGTCTGAATGTGATTATAACCTGATTTCTTTCTTCCAATAGCTTCTACTTCTTATTTATTTTTCCTTTCTTATCACATTGATGAAAACTTCTAAAGTGGTCTTGAAAATAGGAATGAGGGTTGGCAGTTCTATCTTATCTCAAGTGTTTCCTAGTTAAGTCGATTATTGGTTGGTAGTATTTGTTATGTTAAAGAAACATATTTCAAACTTCACTTTAAGATTTTTACATGACTATAGAATTTAATTGGATGTATTTTTGGCATCCTTTTCAGTGACCATATGGCTTTTCTCCTTTGACCTATTGATGTGATGGATTATGTTAGTAGATTTCCTCATATTCGACTATCTTACATTCCTGGAATAAATTCTGCATAGTCATCCTTCATTACCCTTCAAGCCCACGCTGGCTTTGATTTGCTAATCTTTTACTTAGAAGTGTGTTTCTGTGTTTTTGAGACTGGCATACAGACTTGATTTTTAAAAAAAATTTTTTTTTATGAGAGCCGTGTCTGTGCCAGGTTTTGATTTCAGAGTTTATCTAGCTTTCAGAAATAGAGTGGGGTACAGCTTCATCTTGAATCAATTAGGTGACATTCCTGACGTGGACATGTAGATTCTCAGAGTAGTGTGATGGAAAGAATGCAGGACTAGCCATTAGAAGACGAGCACTTGATTCCTGCCTTTGCCTCATTAGCTACATTTGTAAAGACTATGCCACCTTCCCAGCCCTGTCTCCTCGTTGGGAAATAAGGGTATTCTGTTCAGTGTCATCCCCAGTTATTTTGCCATGCCTTTGTGACAGCACAGTGACCGGACGGGAGTGCAGACACTTTGCAGAGGGAGTTCTTGACTGAGTGCCCATGCTGTGCGAGGCCCTGCATGTGGCATTTGTATAGAAGGTATCAGCACTGGGCATTCTCACTGTAACCTCGCAACGTTGCAGTTAACATCGCGGAGTCCTCCCAGTTGGGCAGCTGCGGCCCGTGGGCTAGCTGATGGCATCCCGAGGGAGGCCTGTTACAAGCGCAGAAACCCGGTGTCTGGATTTTTTCCCAAGGCTTGCAGGAGAATTTACATTTCCATTGACATGTAAGGAGCCTGGTGGGCCCCACCCTGGAATCCGAATTAGATTCCTCTGTGTCAGAGAAGCGTTCAGCTGTGGCCTTGCAGAATGATCTGATGCTGGCTTTCTGCTTCACGCCTCTGGTATTCCGGGTGCCGAGATGGGAGCACGACCGACACTCGGTGATGGCTCACTTGGAGGAGAGATCTCAACAGTGCGGACCACCTGCCAATGCAGAGGCGGCTTTCTTTGGAAATGAAATAAATCCGGCTCGTTGTTTCCTGACAAGTCCAAAAATGGCGCAGTCACATAGCATTCCCATCAGTCAGTATGAAGAGAGCAAATTTCAGCTGAGCCCGTGAGCAACAACAGACTTTTCATCGTGGTGAGGATTTACTGTCGTTTTCATCCCAACGATTATACTAGTCTCCCCTCAAGCGTGCCTTGGCTTCCAACAAGCGCAGAAGGCGGCGTGTGCTGAGTGTCAGTGATCAGACTGATAGAGGTGTTTGCATGTCCGTACACACACACACACACACACACACACACACACACACACACACACACACACGTTCAGAGAGCGTCTAACCTGTGAACGCCACTGAAACCATAGCCACCAGGAGATCAACAAGGAGCCCGGCAGGGATGTGTCATACCGGCTAGGTAACTGTTTGTGGGCTGTGGCTGAAGTTGCCATGGAGACTGGCAGCTGGGCGAGGGAAACCCTTGTCAGTGATGTGTGTGACGTTGTCGCCAACGACTGTTTTATCCCACTGGCTCCTGCACACATCATCCCCCCGCCCCCACACTATATGTGGGAGGGAAGCAGGTGTGTCTTGCTAAGCTAGGAAAGTCAAGAAGAAGGTCCAGTGTAAAATATAGCTGGTCACGGTGTTCTCCAGGGATAGAAAACCTGCCTCTCCTAGCCTGGGAGGTGGCACAGTGGAAAAGGCACTGGACTCTTAAGCACGAGGTCCTGAGTTCAATTCCTGGCAGCACGTGTACCAGAGTGATGTCCGGTTCTTTCTCTCTCCTCTGATCATTCTCATTAATAACTCTTAAAAAATTAAAAAAAATGTTTATTCATTATTGGATAGAGACCGAGAGAAATTGAGAAGGGGGAAAATAGAGAGGGAGAGAGAAAGAAAGAAAGAAAGAAAGAGAGAGAGAGAGAGAGAGAGAGAGAGACCTGCAGCCGTGCTTCACCACTCATGAAGCTTTCCCTCTGCAGGTGGGAACCAGGGGCTTAAACCTGGTAGGCTCAAGCAGGCGCGCTGCCACTTGGGCCCTGCCCAGCTGGAACCTGCAGTAGCAGTGATTGCTGGACTGCACTGTCACATGAAGAGTCCACCCAAGAATTTGCTTCTGGTCTCGGGTTGTTGGTAGGGTTTGTTTCTGTGTGACCTGGAGGCATTGGCAGCCTAATGCCTGAGGCTCGGCACTACTGCCCACCTATGAGTCTCTCCACAGGAAGTTCACCACTCGTTGACTTTCTTCAAGGCCAGGAGGAGGCCAAGGGTGACTCCAGAGAAGCAGAATTTCACACAGTGGGTGCAATCACGGGAGCCGGGGGCTCAAACCAGGGGCTCAAACTGGGATCCTTACTCTGGTTCTTGTGCTCTGCACCATGTGTGCTTAAGTACTGCTCGGCCTCCCCAGTAAAACATTTTTATAGAATTAAGTAAGAAACTATGTCTGAAACCTTAACTTCTTGGAACAAAGAGTGTGCTTTAAACGTACTGTGTAAAAACAAAAGCCTGTTCTTGTTTTATTTATTTATTGGTAATTTTATATTTTATATATCTACAAAATTACATGTCAACAGGGATATAATTCCACACCATTCTCACCACCAGAGTTCTGATCCCCAGTCTCTCCGTTGCAAGCCACTGCAGTTCCCTCACTGTTGCAGACATGGGTCACTGTCATCTCTACAATTATCTGTCTACATTTGTACATAACCGCCCCCTTTTTCTTCCAGGTCCTGTCCTCTCTTCCTCTCCAAGCCACTCATGACCTTATTTCTGCATCCAAATGTCTCTCTCTTTTTCACCCTCTCTCTCTGGGTGCCGATGGAGCTGGAGTTTAGAGCCCTCTTCCTTCTATCACTTCTCTCCCACTGAGGGTATGGATCAAAGTTGTTTCTGGGGAGCAGAAGGCAGGAGTTCTGCAAAGGCCTATTTTTAGTGTAGTCATGAGAAAGGGGCAGCAGGCCCAGCTGGGTTCCTGTGTAGCCTCCATTGAGCAGTTCTCTCTAGCCAGGAACTTGGGGTCATCACCTATACAAAGCACCTAAGTTTAGGGTCAGAGTGTTTTGAAGACATCTCTCATCGGAGATGAGAAATTGTACCCATGTGTCAGTAATGTGACATCATTACTCCTCCAATAAAACCATTTAACACAAAGTTATTTGTTGGTATGCATGAGACCACTTCTGTTTCATTTGGTTTAAATCCCCCCTGCTTAACACTGTTCTATTTTCATAACCACTGCATTCTATTTACATAACCACTGTTAACAAGCACCACCCTCCCTCCAGGGCATTGGTGGTTCAGTGATAGGATTCTCACCTGCTCCGCCCCCCTCCTTGTCACACTCTGATTGTCACCAGTCACTTTTCTCTCCACCCTCTCTATGTCACATCCTGTTTCCACCCTACTTGGCAAGTATATATAAAGACAGCATTGTTTGTTTTAGGGTACCTTGAGTTTAGCTTAGCTCGGCTTAGATTGTGCTGTGTCCTGCATGAATAAAGAGATACTGCCTACAGCTCAACCATGAGTCCCTGGTCTTCTGTTACCCACCCGTGAAGCCAGCCCGGCGAAAACAACCTAGGCCGGCGAAAACAACAGTTATTTTTTTAAAAAAGTACTGTGTGTGTATTTCTTTTTCTTTTCTTTTTTTTTAAAGGTTTTATTTATAAAATGGAAAAACTGACAAAAACCACAGGATAAGAGAGGTATAATTCCACACAGTTCCCACCACCAGAACTCCATATCCCATCCCCTCCCCTGACAACTTTCCTATTTTTTATCCCTCTGGGAGCATGGACCCAAGGTCACTGTGGGTGCAGAAGGTGGGAGGTCTGGCTTCTGTAATTGCTTCCCCGCTGAACATGGGTGTTGACAGGTGGATCCATACTCCCAGCCTGTCTCTCTCTTTCCCTAGTGGGGCAGGGCTCTGGGGAGGTGGGGCTTCAGGATACATGGTGGGGTTGTCTGCCCTCGGAAGTCTGGTTGATATCATGGTAGCATCTGGAACCTGGTGGCTGAAAAAGGGTTAGTCTACAATTTGTTCTGAAAGCAGAACAAATTGTAGACTAATCATAAAGGCAAGAATATTGCGGGTGGAGATTTGGGGTCTCCGTTTTGGAAAAAGCTATTAGGTCTATTTTAGGTATATTCCAAGGGGCCCATGACACAACTAGTTTTTGCGTCTGACAGCTAATATGCAGGTGACCTAAGCTACTGTTTGGGGGGAATGGTGTTACTGTTGGGAAAAGGACCAGAAAGCTGGATCAGGGAAGAGAGTCACTCCCAAATATAGGAAAAGTATATACGTATTGTTAACTGTAAACCCCAGTGATCTGATCTGGGGCCCATATTCAGCACAGGAGCCTGTGTGACCTCTGCATCCCTGTAGGTCTGAGCTCACATTCCATGGTCACGGCTGGGAACATTGCAGGCTGCGCCAATTTCAGGAACTGTGTATATAATTTTTCCTTTAAAATGTTTTTTTTATTATTTATTTTCCCTTTTGTTGCTCTTGTTTTTTATTGTTGTTGTAGTTATTGTTGTTGTTATTGATGTCATCGTTGTTGGATAGGACAGAGAGAAATGGAGAGAGGAGGGGAAGACAGAGAGGAGGAGAGAAAGACAGACACCTGCAGACCTGCTTCACCACCTGTGAAGCGACTCCTCTATAGGTGGGGAGCCGGGGGCTCGAACTGGGATCCTTAAGCTGGTTCTTGTGCTTCATGCCGGTCCTTGCGTTTCATGCCACATGCGCTTAACCCGCTGTGCTACTGTCTGACTCCCTCTTTGTGTATATTTTTAAAAATACAGTAAACACTGATGCCATTAGGGAATGGTGTGCCATGAGATACAGCTTTCCATATGTCTTTTTTGAAAGGCTTAAGGGATGTAGGAAACTAGGATTATTTCTGGACAATCTTTGGGGACGAGGACATTATAAAGACAAATCCAAAACCACATTCTTCTGACACAGACCCTTGGGCAGGGGAGTGTGGAGGGAAGCAGTGGGACCAGGAGGTGTGGTGGATAGGGTCTGCCGGTCGCTGCCTTTTGGTGCAGCAGCAAGGATTTCCATGGGCTGATGACGGTGCTTCTGAGAGGAGATGGGGAGGTCGCTCCTGGAATCTTGGCTCTCCTGCTTGCCCAGTTTAACCTCTGCTGCACCTTCCAAATGGGACTTCCCCTTAGACCTAGCTGAGGTTTCTTTCTTTCTTTTAAAAAATTTTCTTTCTTTTTTTATTGTCTTTATTTATTTGATAGAGACAGCCCGAAATTGAGAGGGAATGGAGTGATACAGAGGGAGAGAGACAGAGAGATGCCTTAAACCCTGCTTCACCACTCATGAAGCTTCCCCCTGCAGGTGGGAACCAGGGGCTTGAACCCAGGTCCTTGCATATTGTAACATGTGCACTCAACTAGGTGCACCACCACCCAACCCCTCTTTTTTTAAAAAAAATTTTTATTATCTTTATTTATTGGATAGAGATAGCGAGAAATCGAGAGAGAAGGGGGAAGTAGAGAGGGAGAGAGACAAAGAGACACCTGCAGCCGTGCTCCACCACTGGCTAAGCTTTTCCCCTGCAGGTGGAGACCGGGGCCTTGAACCTGGGTCCTTGTGCACTGTAACATGTGTGTTCAACCAGGTGAGATAACCTGTTTCTGTAATTCCCTTAACCACCTTATCCCTGCAGTTCTCAGCTCAGTTAGCCACCTTTGTGAAGACACAGTTCCACTCTTAGGCCTAACTAAATAATGGTGTGGATGCCGCTGGCCTGCAGAGGTTACAGAAAGAGTCCCCATGCCTGCATGGCAGCAGGAAGCTTCGGTTTGGGGCTCAAATGAATCTGGCACCTGCCTTGTGTCTTATTTTTGCTTGTCTGATTCCAGAGAAGTCAGCCAGCCTTCCCGACGTTCTCATCTGCCCCCTCTATAAGCTGGGTAGTTCAGTATGTCTTGTGCTCCCAGGACCAATTGCTTCTTGAAGGGGGTGTTGGCCTTTGGAAGGGACTCAGTACGTTGGCTCCTTCCTTGTGCTGTCATCACCCTTGTGTAAGGCGTCTTTCCCAGCTGGCTCCGTGTAAGACATTCGCGAGGGTTTCTGTGTTGCTCAGGCCACACCACTGAACTCTGGACAGGGAGGGGTGGAACTGAATCGTGCATCTGACAGAAGTTGTCTTCAAGAGAAACACACTTTTCTCAAAAAAAAAAAGAAAGAAAAGAAAAAAATAGCAGGATTCAGAAAGTTTTCATATGTCTGAACACTAAGGGCATTCTACCAGAGCAGGTGAAAACACTCTTTTTCATGGGAACACACCAACGGGGGAAGATGGCAGGTCAGGATAGGTGGGAACATCCCCTTCCTGTCAAGGTTCCCTTGAAGGGAAGCTGGGTGTGTGCTGTGCCTGGTTCCCTGCTTCTGTAGCAGCTGTTGGGAGGCAGAGTGAGGATAGCTGTTGGTACAACATGACTCTGTCTAAGGGCAGATGTCAGGCAGCCCCCCTGCTCCATGCTGCATTGCTGACGCTGTGGTCTATTTGCATAATCATTGTTTTGCCTGAGACCCGCCCTGCCTACAGGGCACTGGTTTATCCCATTGGTTAGAACCTTCACAACAGCTGCTACGGAAGCTTGCTACCTTCGAGCTCTTTTCTTTTTGCCACCCCCTCTCCTAGCCATTTCCTTTTCCCATTTGCCACTTCCAGTTAAAGAGATACAAAAAGGTGTTTCTGATCAATAAAGGCATTGCGTTCCTGCTCCACCATGAGTTCCTGGTCTCTCTCCCGTGTCATGGAGTAAGCAGCAGCCCAGTTTGGCTCTGGTCGAGTTCTCTCCAACCCAGAGAGCACGTGCCCAGGAAGAAACACCCTCAAGCTATCCTGACATTCTGGCGCCCAACATTGGATGCCAGATGCCCAGCTAGGTCAGTCGGTGGAGCGTGAGACTCTTAATCTCAGGGTCTTGGGTTCTTTTCTGTGATCTGTCTCCTAAGGATGGTTTGCTCGTTGGAATCTCTTTACTTCTCTGAGCTTCAGTTTCCTTCACTGTATGTTGGGGGCAGTGGGACAGATTGGAACACAGAGCTCATAGGTGGTTCACGTAGGACAGTGAAAACCTTGTGTAAACATCTTCAAAGTCACTGTGCAGGTGTTAGCTGCTTGTGGGGGTCCTGCATCCCCACTGCCACCACTTGAATTAAAACCTCTCTAGGGACCAGGCAGTGGCACACCTGGTCAGGTGCACATATTACAAGTGTGCAAGGATACGGGTTCAAGCCCCTGTCCCCTGCCTGCAGGGGGTAGCTTCACTAGTGGTGAAGCAGGGCTGCAAGTGTCTCTCTATCTCTTTCCCTCTTTTAATATTTATTTATGTATTCCTGTTTGTTGCCCTTGTTTTTTATTGTTGTAGTTATTATTGATGTTGTCATTGTTGGGTAGGACAGAGAGAAGTGGAGAGAGGAGGGAAGACAGAGGGGGAGATAAAGATAGACACCTGCAGACCTAATTCACTGCTTGTGAAGTGACTCCCCTGTAGGTGGGGAGCTGGGGCTCGAACCACGATCCTTAGGCCAGTCCTTGTGCTTTGCGCCACCTGCACTCAACCTGCTGCGCTACTGCCTGACTCCCTCTCTCTCTTTTTTTAAAAAATGGTTTTATTGGGAGTTGGGCGGTGGCACAGCGGGTTAAGCACACATGACGCAAAGCGCAAGGACTGGGGTAAGGATCCCGGTTCGAGCCCCCAGCTCCCCACCTGCAGGGGCGTCGCTTCACAGACGGTGAAGCAGGTCTGCAGGTGTCTGTCTTTCTCTCCCCCCTCTCTGTCTTCCCCATCTCTCTTCATTTCTCTCTGTCTTATCCAACAACAACGACATCAATGACCACAACAATGTTAAACAACAAGGGCAACAAAAGGGAAAATAAATAAATATTAAAAAAAAGAAAATATTAAAAAAATGTTTTTACTTATTATTGGGTAGAGACAGAAACTGAGAGGGGTAGATAGAGAGGGGGAGAGGCAGAGAGATACCTGCAGCCCTGCTTCACCATTCATGAAGCTTCCCCCCTACAGGTGGGGACCAGGGGCTCAAACCCAGGTTCTTGCACACTGTAATGTGTGTGCTCAACCAGGTGTGCCACCCTGCCATCCCCTTCTCTTCTCAAGTTCTCTCTGTCTCTCTCCAGTAGTTAAAACAAAGAAATAAAATATTAAAAGCAACCCTCTCCACCTCACCACTGGCGTTCAGTAAAGAACACTGTGAGATCCCAGGATGCCAGGTCCCTCTCTGTTGGTATGCTTAATATTGGTTTGGTCTCACTCTCCTCCCCCCTGCCTCCGGGAGATTGTGGTTTAGTCTTTGCCTTTTTGCGCTTCTCCCTTCTCCCTGCCCCCTATCCTATGTACTCCGCCTGCCGCTGCTGCCGGAGAAGGATGCAGGACAGATCTGTGTGGTGATTAGTTTAGGTTAGTTTTTGAATCATTGCTCCTGAATAAAGAAATACAGCTTCTCTGCCCAGCCGTGTGTCCACGAGTCTCTGTGTACCGCCATGAAGCTAGCCCGGCCTACTGGAGCCTGGAACTTTAACAACACCTCTCAAAGTGGAGGGTGATACCGGTGCATCTTAGGACTCCAGGCCGTGGCTTTTGCATCAGAGGACATAAGGAGAGCTGCTCACAGGGAAGTGAGAATGCAGAGACTGGCTTGGCAGTGGCCTGGCGTGGCGTGCGCACAGCTCCCTGTGGGTGCACTTGCTGGCTTTGAGGACCTTGGAACAGTTGAAGATCAGAAAGAGGCTGAGTGGGACAGAGGCACATGGGGGTGGGGGGGTTGAACGTAAATGTTCATGGAACTTTTCAACGAGAAATTTTAGACCCCTCTTCTAGTTGAGCAGCAAACCTAGCCTGCTGTTCTCCACCCCCCAAAGAAAAACCCCAACAAACAAACAAACAAAAAACAGTTGGAACTCAGAGAGCTTCACTCACTTGCTCGGGGCCACACAACTCAACAGGTTGGAACTGGGGTTGCGTTCCAGGCCCGACTTAGGCTCCAAGAAAGAGCAGCATGGAGAGAGGTAAGTACTGCAGCCACACAGAGAAGGATCTTCACACTTGGACCACATTCAGCAGATGTTGGTATGCTTCTAATTCTGCTTCAAAAACCCCTTCTGTTTCATTGGTTTAATCCTCCCTGCTTAACACTGTGTTCTATTTACATAACCACTGTCAACTAAGCACCGCCCTGCCTGCAGGGCACTGGTTTAATGCCCACTGGTTCATGATGTCTTTTTGCTCCGCCCCCTCTCCTAGTACACCCTGATTTGCACCAGTCACTTTTCGCTCCACCCTCTGTACGTCACATCCTGTTTCCACCCTACTTGGCAAGTATATATATAAGGACAGGATTGTGATTATAGTTAGTTTAGATGGCTTAGATTGTGCTGCGTTCCACATGAATAAAGAGATACTGTGTACAGTTCAGCCACGAGTCTCTGGTCGTCTGTCTCCCACCCACGAAGCTAGACCAACAAGCAGAAATGGTGGTTGGCGCAGAGAAATGCAGTGGCTTGTGAAAGGCCACACAGCAGAGAAAAAGCCAGAAGCGGCCTCACCCACCCCCAGAAAAGAATCTGTGTTCCCCTGGTTGGTGACGCCTTAGGGACACTCTCTAGGCTTCTTGCTGGGGTTATGGATCCACCACCCAACGCCCATGTTCAGTGGGGAAGCAATTACAGAAGCCAGACCTTCCACCTTCTGCATCCCACAATGACCCTGGGTCCATGCTCCCAGAGGGATAGAGAGTGGGAAAGCTATCAGGGCAGGGGATCTAAACCCTCTTATCCTATAGTTTTTGTCAGTGTTTCCTTTTTATAAATTAAAAAAAAAGTCATCAGTAAAAGGTGACCAGGCAGTGGTGGGTAGGCTCATGAAAGGTGGGCCCATCAGCTTGTGGGGTCACCCCAAGATTGCTCTCAGGGAGACTGTGATGTCAGTCAGGCAAGGAATACAGAAATAAGTCTGTTTCCTAGAATGCTCTTCTGCCTCATCAGCCCCAGTGCTGCTAAACTGTTCCTGGCATCTTCTCATTCCGCCTCCTCTCAACCTCCCCACATAAAGCCTAATGAAATAAACTCTGAGCATTTGGGGCTGTTCAGCTCTCTGAAGCACTTGAGGTTACAATTTGTAGGCGAGATATGAAGGAATTAAAAAAAAAACAAACCCAAACCCAGACTGGTGCCAAACCGCACTGCACCAGTTTCCCCACGGCCCGCTGCATGCTGGGTGTGCACCTGTTTGCTTCTCGGAAACAAGCCCCAGGTGTCAGGGCTTGTTCTTTAAAGCCTATCGACTCAATGTGGAAAGACAAGTCCACTGAGGAAATGAAAACTCAAGCCCCAGGTGCTGCGGAGATCTTGGCTGTAATTTGGAGGCTTGGCATAGACAGCGGTGTTCCCGTCTAGAGCCCTAACCGTGCGGTGCCCTGAAAGCTGGGCCTCTCTCAAGACTGAGGCCAAGGACTCCTCTTCCCATGGCCCCATGCGGACCTGGCACAGGGAACTGGAGAGTGAGTGAAGGAGCAGGGCCGACACTGAAATGGGTGACAAGCTTGTTTGTGTAAAGCTGAGAGAAGCAAACCATCTTGTGGGAGCCTCACTCCCCCTAGGTCAGCTCTGGTCTAGAGGCCATCCCTTTTGTAAAGAACCGGCTGCACATGTGATAAAAAAAAAAAAAAGGCAGGAAACTGGGAGGTGTGGGTTTCTGGTGGAGGATGCTGCCTTTGAGCTCTGTCCTTCAGGAGATAAACAGAGGGTGATGCTTGGCACCTGACAGACAGACATCTCACAATTTCCTTCTTTCTTCACTCATTTCCAAAATTTATGCTGGAGTCTACACTCTGCCAGACCTTCGAGCAACAGCTAGAGGTGGGGAACCACTGGGAGCTGAAGCCTACCAGGAGCTCCCAGCTGGGTGTTTGTGTGGAAATTCATTCCTGAATTCTCTAGATAACCTCTTTGAGCCAAGGATCACTATTCCTCCTTCCTTTACGGAAATCCACCTTCACAGAAGCCCCATGCCCTGCCTCCAGTGTTGTGGTCTTTTTTTTCCTTTCATTTTTTTGTATTATCTTTATTTGTTTATTGAATAGAGACAGCCAGAAACTGAGAGGGAAGGGGGAAGACAGAGAGAGACACCTGCAACACCACTTGACCACTTGTGAAGATTTCCCCCTGCAGGTGGGGGCTGGGGGCTCAAACTCAGATCCTTGTGCAGGTCCTCGCACTTAGGACCTCACCATGTGCCTCACCGGGTGTGCCATGCCCAGCCCCTGAATCAGGGATTATTATTATTCCTCCTTAAGTTTAAGGAATCTAAGTCCAGAGAGGCCTCATGGCCTGGCTTCAGTGCTGTGGTCTTTTAAAATAGTTTTTATATTATCTTTGTTTATTGGATAGAAACAGGCAGAAATCAAGTGGGAAGGGAGAGATAAAGAGAGAGACAGAGAGACACCTGTAGCCCTGCTTCACCACTCACAAAGCTTCCCCCTGCAGGTGGGGACTGGAGGCTCGAACCCGGATCCTTACACACTGTACCATCTGTGCTCAGCCAGGTGCTCTGCCACCCGGCTCCCGGTGCTGTGGTCTTGGTATTAACCCTTCACGGGAAAGTCAGCATCGAAGGTCTCCAGCGGGCAGCTCACTGGTCAGTGTTGGTGTGCTTTGTCTGCTGTTTGTGGAGCAGAACCTTTTGCAGTGGGAGCAATGCCTTTGGACAGAGCGTGCTTTTGTCTGTGGGCATCCAGTTTTGAGGCACTATTTTATTGGTTATATTGGCTGAGTTCATGGGCAGCTGTGAGTGCAAGCCTGGCTTGGCATTGATGCCTCCATACCCCGTGCTCTGGTTGGGGGCGGGGCTAAGGACAGACCACCTGCCTTTGCCAGTACCAGCATCTAAGCCACTCATCTCTCTAGGGTGACTCAGTGCTCAGGGCACTGGTCACTCAGTTAGTTCAGGCCAGGGACTGAGCATCAGCTTTGTACTGAATAGACTTTCAATCTGTGGTGAGCACAGATTCTGGTGTAGTCCCTTGACTTTGTAGGGGGGTAGGGTGAGGGCTGTGGTGGTGGGGGTGGGTGGGTGGAGGTAGTAGTTAGCACAGACTGGGCACATACTGAGTGCTTCATCATTGACTTTCTTTCTTTTTAAAAAATGTTTTATTAATGACGTGCAAGATTCTAAGATAACAGGGGTGTAATTCTACCCGACTCCCACCCTCAGGTTCTGTGCCCACAGCCCTTCCTGTGGTAACCGCCCCAGTTCTCCCAAAGTAACAGATGCTCGGTGTCTTTTAAATGAAAGGAAAATGCTCAACTTTTCCAATTTGTTCCAATAAATATATTCTCCTCCTCCTCCTCTCCTGTTCCTCCTCCTCTTCCCCTCCTCCTCCTCCTTTTAGAGAAAGGAATATTCTTAGGGATACATTCAGTTCACTTTCTTCAGTTCACTTTTGAAGAGGGCAGGCAGCTGGTGTCACACCCCACAGATACTTTCACGCTGAGGTCACCTCTGCCATGTAATCCTGTGCATGGAGCTTTGGGATCTCCACCAACCACTGGGAAGTGAGTTAGACAAAGTGCAAGGTCTTCTTCCAGAAAAGTCATGCTGGCTCTGAATGCCCCTGCTGAGGCCCGAGTTGGGCTGACTCAGGTGTAGACAGGAGTAGAATTCGGTCCAAAAGTGTCCTAAGAGGAGGCAGGGCCACTGTGGATTAAAGAGGGAAGATGCCTGGACTGCGCTGTAATCAATAGCACAGACAGCCTGCCTCGCCCCACCGGGCTGACCTCATGGGGAGCTGGACAGGTTCCAGCACTTACCCGGAGCTCTGGAACACACAAGCCATCCGGTGGACCCTGCTTCATCAGCTGAGCTGAAATAGCTTCATGTGGCTCATGAGGGAAGGTTGCATGCAGCCAGGCTGCCTGGCTTAGAGTTCTGCTTCTACTACTTATACATTCTATGGCTTTGGATCCATGGATGTCTCTGCCTTTCAGTTTTCCTAACCTATATAATTGGGATAATAACAGCACCTACTACAGAGGATGGTTTTTGAAGATTTCAGTAAATTTTACTGGGAAATGACATACAATAGTATCTGCAACATTGTAAGTGCTCAGTGGATGTAACTTGTTATCAATTTTTCAGTATTCCTTTAGACTAGGTTTGGTCTATAAAAAGCTATGTGCTTTTTCTGATTCTTGACGGATTTAACATTGCTTTATGACATTTTAAGATTTCAGAGGTATCTTTTTTTTTTTTTGATAAACTCATAGGTTTCTTTTTAAAATCTCTTTATTGGGGGATTAGTGTTTTATTACAGTCAACAGTTAATACAATAGTTTATACATGCATAACATTTCCCAGTTTAAACATAACAATTCAACCCCCACTAGGTCTTTCTCTGCCATCATGTTCCAGGACCTGAAACTCTCCACCCCCACCCCAGAGTTGTTGGATAGTATGCCAGCTCCCCCTGGCTTCTGCTTAACCATATGCTTATATAGGGATAGATTTTAATCCCATTCAAAGCTTTGGTCTATTTACATAAATCACTTTTACATTTACATAAAGCACCACACTCCCTCCAGGGCATTGGTGGTTTAGTGGTAGAATTCTCACCTGCTCCACCCCCTCTCCTTGTCACACCCTGATCCTCTCCTTGTCACATTCTGATTTTCACCAGTCACTTTTCGCTCCACCCTCTCTATGTCACATCCTGTTTCCACCCTACTTGGAGAGTATAAAAACAGCTGCTCTTCTGATTAAAGACACTTGGAAATTGCTTTCAGGCTCCGAGAGTTCCAGAGTGTATCTCCTGTGAAGTTAGTGCGGCACGAGTTCCTGATCCCTCTCCCACGCAGCAGCCTAGATCAGCTCCAGTTGAGTTCTCTCCAACCCAGAGAGCACTAGCTTGGGAAGAAGTACGCTCAGGCTATCCCGGCACAGAGTCTTTTACTTTGGTGCAATACACCAACTCCAGTCCAAGTTCTGCTTAGTGTTTTCCTTTCCGATCTTATTTTTCAACTTCTGTCCATGACTGAGATCATCCCACATTCATCCAGCTCTTTCTAGCTTATCTCACTTCACATGACTCCTTCAAGCTCCATCCAAGATGGAGTGAAGAAGGTGAAATCACCATTTTTAATAGCTGAGTAGTATTCCATTGTGTATCTAGACCACTACTTGCTCAGCCACTCATCTGTTGTTGGACACCTGCGTTGCTTCCAGGTTTTGGCTGTTAGAAATTGTGACAACTAAAAAAGAAGTAAAGGATTTTATGAGATACTGAAAACAACAACAGAGACCTATGGGATGACTTCAAAAGAAATAATATACACATTATTGGCTTACCAGAGGAAGAAAGAGAGGGAGGGGAAGAGAGCATTCTTCAGGCCATAATAGATGAGAACTTCTCTAGTCTAGACAACATCAAAGACATAAAAGTTCAAGAAGCCCAGAGAATCCCAAACAGAATTAACCCAGACCTAAAGACACCAAGACATATCATACTTAGAATGGAAAGGAATAAGGATAAAGAAAGGATCCTGAAGCCTGCAAGAGAAAAACAAAGAGTTACTTACAAAGGAAAACCCATAAGATTAGCAGCAGACTTCTCCACACAAACACTACAGGCCAGAAGAGAATGGCAAGATATCTATAGAGTGCTCAATGAGAAAGGCTTTCAACCAAGAATACTATATCCTGCTAGACTGTCATTCAGACTAGATGGAGGCATCAAAACCTTCTCAGACAAGCAACAGTTGAAGGAATCAACTATCACCAAGCCTGCCCTGAAAGAAGTTCTGAAAGATCTCCTATAAACAATCAGAGCACCACAAATAGGACATATATCAAAACACTCTAAAACTCTACAAGAATGGCATTAAAATATCTTCAATCTTTGATATCAATAAATGTCAATGGCCTGAATTCACCTATTAAAAGACACAGAGTAGGAAGATGGATCAGAAAACACAACCCAACAATATGCTGTCTATGGGAAACCCACCTAACTCAACAAGACAAACACAGACTTAAAGTGAAAGGATGGAAAACTATCATTCAAGCCAATGGCCCACAAAAAAGGGTAGGAACAGGTATTCTCATATCTGACACGATAGACTTTAAAACAGGTAAGATTAAAAAAGATAGGAATGGACACTACTTAATGTTCAGAGGATCAGTCAGTCAAGAGGACTTAACAATTATTAACATCTATGCACCCAATGAGAAGCCATCTAAATACATCAAACTTCTACTGAAAGAGCTACAGCAATATATTAACAGCAACACAATCATAGTAGGGGACTTCAACACCCCACTGTCTCAACTTGACAGATCATCCAGGCAGAAAATCAATAAAGACATAAGGGAGCTAAATGAAGAGATAGATAAACTAGAACTATTGGACATTTTCAGAGTCATTCATCCCAAGAAACTGGAGTACACATTTTACTCAAATCCACATGGGTCATTCTCAAGGATAGACCATATATTAGGCCACAATGACAGCATCAGCCAATTCAAGAGCATTGAAATAATACCAAGTATCTTCTCAGACCACAGTGGAATTAAACTAACACTTAACAATCAACAAAAGATTAGTAATAGTCCCAAAATATGGAAGCTCAACAGTACACTTCTTAACAACCTCTGGGTCAAAGAGGAAATCAAGGAAGAAATCAAAATGTTTGGAGAGTTCAATGAAAATGAAGACACAAGCTATCAAAATATTTGGGACACAGCTAACTCAGTACTGAGAGGGAAGTTCATAGCTATACAAGCACACATTAGAAAACAAGAAAAAGCACAAATAAACAGCCTGATTGCACATCTTAAAGACCTAGAAGAAGAAGAACAAAGGAACCCAAAAGCAACCAGAAGGACAGAAATCACTAAAGTTAGGGCAGAAATCAATAACATTGAGAATAAGAAAACCATACAAAAGATCAACGAAAGTAAATGTTGGTTCTTCGAAAGAGTGAACAAAATCAACAAACCTTTATCCAGACTCACGAAACAAAAAAGGGAGAAGACCCAAATCAATCGGATAGTAAATGAAAGAGGAGATATCACAACAGACACTGCAGAAATCCAACATATCATGCGAGGCTTCTATGAACAACTATATGCCACCAAGCTAGAGAACCGGGAAGAAATGGACGATTTCCTAGATACCTACAAACTTCCAAAACTGAGTAAAGAGGAAGTGGATAACATGAACAGGCCCATCACAGCTAATGAAATTGAATCGGTTATCAAAAATCTCCCCAAAAATAAAAGTCCTGGACCAGATGGTTTTACAAATGAATTCTACAAAACCTTCAAAGAAGAACCTTTACTTTTAAAAGTCTTCCAGAAGATTGAAGACACTGGAATACTCCCTGCCAGCTTCTATGAAGCCAACATCACTCTGATACCAAAAGCAGACAGGGACACAACCAAAAAAGAAAACTACAGACCAATATCTCTGATGAACATAGATGCTAAAATATTGAACAAAATTCTAGCCAACCGGATACAGCAGTATACAAAAAAGATTGTTCATCATGACCAAGTGGGGTTTATCCCAGGCATGCAAGGTTGGTTTAATATACGTAAATCAATCAACATGATCCACCACATCAACAAAAGCAAGACCAAAAGCCACATGGTCATATCAATAGATGCAAAGAAAGCCTTTGACAAAATACAACATCCCTTTATGATCAAAACACTACAAAAAATGGGAATAGATGGAAAATTCCTGAAGATAGTGGATTCTATATGTAGCAAACCTACAGCCAACATCATATTCAATGGTGAAAAACTGGAAGCATTTTCCCTCAGATCAGGTACTAGACAGGGCTGCCCACTATCACCATTACTATTCAACATAGTGTTGGAAGTTCTTGCCATAGCCATCAGCCAGGAGCAAGGAATTAAAGGCATACAGATTGGAAGAAGAAGAAGTCAAACTCTCCTTATTTGCAGATGACATGATAGTATACATGGAAAAACCTAAGGAATCCAGCAAGAAGCTTTTGGAAATCATCAGGCAATACAGTAAGGTGTCAGGCTATAAAATTAACATTCAAAAGTCTGTGGCATTCCTGTATGCAAACAATAAGTTAGAAGAAATTGAAATCCAGAAATCAGTTCCTTTTTCTATAGCAACAAAAACAATAAAATATCTAGGAGTAAACCTAACCAAAGAAGTGAAAGACTTGTATACTGAAAATTATGAGTCACTACTCAAAGAAATTGAAAAAGGCACAAAGAAGTGGAAAGATATTCCATGTTCATGGGTTGGAAGAATTAACATCATCAAAATGAATATATTACCCAGAGCCATCTACAAATTTAATGCTATCCCCATCAAGATACCAAGCACATTTTTTAGGAGAATAGAACAAATGCTACAAATGTTTATCTGGAACCAGAAAAGACCTAGAATTGCCAAAACAATCTTGAGAAAAAAGAACAGAACCAGAGGCATCACACTCCCAGATCTCAAATTGTATTATAGGGCCATTGTCATCAAAACTGCTTGGTACTGGAACATGAATAGACACACTGACCAGTGGAATAGAATTGAGAGCCCAGAAATGAGGCCCCACACCTATGGACATCTAATCTTTGAGAAAGGTGCCCAGACTATTCAATGGGGAAAGCAGAGTCTCTTCAACAAATGGTGTTGGAAACAATGGGTTGAAACATGCAGAAGAATGAAACTGAATCACTATTTCACCAAATACAAAAGTAAATTCCAAGTGGATCAAGGACTTGGATGTTAGACCAGAAACTATCAGATACTTAGAGGAAAATATTGGCAGAACTCTTTTCCGCATAAATTTTAAAGACATTTTCAATGAAACAAATCCAATTACAAAGAAGACTAAGGCAAGTATAAACCTATGGGACTACATCAAATTAAAAAGCTTCTTCACAGCAAAAGAAACCACTACCCAAACCACGAGACTCCTCATGGAATGGGAGAAGATCTTTACATGCCATGCATCAGATAAGAGTTTAATAAGCAACATATATAAAGAGCTTGCCAGACTCAACAATAAGACAACAAATAACCCCATCCAAAAATGGGCGGAGGACTTGGACAGAATATTCACCACAGAAGAGATCCAAAAGGTTGAGAAACACATGAAAAAATGCTCCAAGTCTCTGATTGTCAGAGAAATGCAAATAAAGACAACAATGAGATATCACTTCACTCCTGTGAGAATGTCATACATCAGAAAAGGTAACAGCAGCAAATGCTGGAGAGGGTGTGGGGTCAAAGCAACCCTCCAGTCAAAGCACTGTTGGTGGGAATGTCAGTTGGTCCAACCTCTGTGGAGAACAGTCTGGAGAACTCTCAGAATGCTAGAAATGGACCTACCCTATGACCCTGCAATTCCTCTCCTGGGGATATATCCTAAGGAACCCAACACATCCATCCAAAAAGATCTGTGTACACATATGTTCTTGGCAGCACAATTTCTAACAGCCAAAACCTGGAAGCCACCCAGGTATCCAACAACAGATGAGTGGCTGAGCAAGTTGTGGTATATATATATATATATATATATATATATATATATATATATACACAATGGAATACTACTCAGCTGTAAAAAATGGTGACTTCACCGTTTTCAGCCAATCTTGGATGGACCTTGAAAAATTCATGTTATATGAAATAAGTCAGAAACAGAAGGATGAATATGGGATGATGTCACTCTCAGGCAGAAGTTGAAAAACAAGATCAGAAACGAAAACACAAGTAGAACCTGAAATGGAATTGGCATATCACACCAAAGTAAAAGACTCTGGGGTGGGAGTGGTTGGGTGGGGAGAATACAGGTCCATGAAGGATAATAAATGACATAGTGGGGGCTGTATTGTTAAATGGGAAATTGGGGAATGTTATGTATGAGCAAATGATTGTATTTACTGTTGAATGTAAAACATTAATTCCCCAATAAAGAAATAAATTTAAAAAAATTAAAAAAAGGAAATTGCGCTGCTATGAACACGGGTGCACACAGATCTCTTTGGATGAGCGTGTTTGGTTCCTGAGGATCTGTCCCCAGGAGAGGAGTTGCAGGATCACAGGGCAGGTCCACTTCTAGCCTTCTGAGTCAGAAGTGTCTTTTCCACACTGATGTGTATAGATGCAATTTGTTATGCCCACCACGGAAATTCCTAAGCAGAGTTTTAATAAGCCAGTTTGATGTCATCCCTGTAGTTAACAGCATTTGATGGGAGAATATCAGTTTTATTTTGTGAAATGGTGGTGGAGACGGCTCCATTATCCACACAGCATCCACTAAGAAAGGTGCCTGTCACTTTCCCTGGATATCTACAGTTTTATTGACAAGAATCAGCAGTGCGGGCTGGATGGTGGTGCACTGGGTTAAGCGCACATAGTACAAAGCACAAGGACCTGTGCAAGGATCTGGGTTCAAATCCTCAGCTCCCCACCTGCAAGGACGATGCTTCACAGGCGATGAAGCAGGTCTGTGGGTGTCCATTTTTTATCTCTTCCTCTCTGCCTTTCTCTCCTCTCTTGATTTCTCTCTGTCTTGTCCAACAAAAATGGGTAAAATGGCCGCCAGGAGCAGTGGATTTGTAGTGCTGGACCCAAATGATAACCCTGGAGACAAACAAAACAAAAACAAGCAGACAAAAGAAAGAGCATTATCACTGCCTTTACTTTCTGCCTTAATATCAAGAAATTTAGAAAATCACTAGCTGCTTATTTTGAGAGCATCAAAACATCCAGCTCCCTCATTCCCTTCAAGTAAAATTGTCTTTCTAAGTTAGCGATTCTTTAGTTCTTTATTATTTGTTTACAGGGGCTTAGTGGTTTAAATCAATGCTTTTATTTATTTTTTTGCCTCCAGGGTTATTGCTGGGGCTCTGTGCCTGCACCACGAATCCACTGCTCCTGGAGACCATTTTTTCCCTTTTGTTACCCTGGTTGTTTTTATTGTTGTTGTGTTTATTATTATCGTTGTTGTTGTTGGATACGACAGAGAGAAATGGAGAGAGGAGGAGAAGACAGAGGGGGAGAGAGAGAAAATATGACTTAGTGGCTTCTGACCATTAAGTTTTAGTTATACTATCATGCTTAGATTATAACAGGTGCTCTCACTGGTCACTTCCATCAGAAACATCATTTCAAGCCCTCTTGAGAGCCCCCCCATGACCCCACCCTCACTAAAAAGCAGCCATGGTAGGGACTGGCCCACTCTCTGAAGGGAGGCTGGATCATTCTCTCCTGTCACTCAAGGAAGACAGGTCGTGGAATGTGTGTAGCCTAGAACGTTCCCAGCTGTGACCTTGGATTGAACTCCAAGGTTAGACGGGCTCCTGGATCAGATAGTGGGAATAAACAGTCAATTCTATTTATATGTCTTATTCAACTTTGGGAGCTACTGTCTCTCCTAATACAGCTTTCTAGCCCTATTCTAAACTCTGAACCATCTTCCCAGGCAATATTTTTAGTCCACTTGCATGTTAGTTATTAAGTTCAAATGGAACTTACTAAAACCATGGGCATCTAGGAACATAACCAAAACACTTCCTAGCTTCTCTGCACCTTAAGATTCCTATTCTAATCTGCTCTCTGCCTACTTTGGGTTCTTGCTTATTAAACATTTTGTCCTGCTTTGTATCTTACCACTTTTTTTTAATTTATAAAAAGGAAACACTGACAAAACCATAGGATAAGAGGGGTACATGTACTCCACACAATTCCCACTACCAGAATGTCGTGTCCCATCTCCTCCCCTGATAGCTTTCCCTATTCTTTAACCCAATTGCCAAATAATGTGATTATAGCAATAACTATCTATTGTCTTCTTAACCCTAAGACAGTATGGAACCTCCCATTTCTTCTATAGAGCCTATATTTCCCCCAGTCCTGGAACTTCTATGCTGGCGCTCACTTTACTGCATGCTTCTCTCAATTCATACCAAATGATATCACATCCACCGATCCCAACCTAATCAATGCAAGGAGTACCACCTCAGCATGCTTCACTTCAGACTGTGTCCAGAGACGTCAGGGGTGGAATGTCAACTCTTCATCCCCATTACTCGGATGAGACCCTTCCTTTCATGGTATTCTCTAATTCCATTCCAGGTGGTTCACTTCCTAACCAAGTCCCAAAACCTAGATATAGACCAGGTCCTGTGAGATAGAGTATATGTTCACATGTGTCCATAAATTAGGGCAAAATATACACCTGAAAGCAAAAGTATACAATAGTCTGCAGTGAGTCAGTATGAAGTTCATAATGAAATAGTGACCCTCCTCACCTACTTCCTATTACAGTTCTCTCACTCACTCCAAAGCTAACCTTATCAAAGCAAGGACTGCAAAAGCTGAATAAGGGCAAGAGACTGGCATACTTTAATGATGACTCTTTAGTCACTATCAGGCCACCCCATCAGCTGGGGCCCTAGTCGGGGAGTCCTGAGATTCCCACACAGACATGATGGGCCTAGACCTCAAATAAATCCCTCTTTCCATTGTTACCAGTCATCTCTATCAGGAACAACACAATAGACCCCTTTGTGGGCCCCCATAGGACCTTGCCCTCAACTTGGAACAACAACGGTAGAGAATGTTCCATCCTCCAAAAGGAAGAATGGACAACATAGTCTATGCTACACCTGAGGAAGATGGATTGATATTGGGGCAGCTTGGAATGTTCCTACTCATGACCACAGAATGTGAGCTCAGATCTACAGGGATGCAGAGGTTACATAGGCTCCTAAGCTGAATATGAGCCCCAAATCACATAGAATTAATGGAGTTTATAGTCAACAATATTTATACCCCCTTTCCCATATTAGGGAGCGACTCTCTTCCCTGATCCAGCTTTCTGTTCCTTTTCCAGCCATGACATCATCTCCCCAGACAATAACTTGGATCCACCTGCATATCAGATGTCAGGATCTTACCACCTTTTAACCACTGCAACCAAGTTGCAGGTACAGCTATGATTTCATTGTGACTTCCCTGGGCAGATGACCTTACCAAAGTCTCCTGGAACCTCACTTCTCCAGAGCCCTGCCCCACTAGGGAAAAACAGAAACATCCTGGGGGTATGGATTAACCTGCCAATGTCTATGTCCATTAATAAAAGCCACAACCCCCACTTTCTGCACCCTACAAAAATTTTAGTTCATACACCCAGAGGGGGAGAAATATTAGGGGAATATGACCAGAGGGCTCTGAACTCCAATTCCACCAGGACCAGGAGAGAGAAGAGGAGAGAGAGAGAGAGAGAGAGAGAGAGAAGGAAGAGCATTCCAGAAGTAGTAATAAGTGTAGGTGTGACTCAGAAAAGAAGAGAAGGCAGGACCAGGACCAAATCCTTTAAGATACCAAGTTGCAGACACTATCATGATTCCATCCTTACTTCTCTGAGCAAACAACCTCATCCATGTGTCCTGGAACATGACCTCTTAAGAGCCCTACCCCGTTAAGGAAAGATCAAAATAGGCTGGGGATATGGGTCCACCTGTCAACACCCGTGTCCAGCAGAGAAGCAATTACAGAAGCCAGAGCTCCTACCTTCTGTTACCCAGAAACAACTTTGATCCATATTCCCATTGGGGGAGAAGTGAAAGGAAGGAGAGGATAAGAGGGCTCTGAACTCCAGCTCTGTCAGGACCTACAGAGAGAGAAAGAAAAAGGGACAGACGTTTGGATGGAGTAATGGGGTCATGTGTGGCTTGGAGGGGAAGAGAGGACGGGACCTGGAAGAAAAAGGGGGCGTTTATGTACAAATATAGACAGAGAGTTGTAGAGATGACAGTGACCCATGCCTGTGACCTTGGGAGAACTGCTGTGGCAACGGAGAGACTGGGGATGAGAACTCGGGTGGTGGGAATGGTGTGCAGTTATACCCTGTTGACATATGATTACGTAAATCAATATTAAATCACCAGTAAAATAAAAAGAACAAATGTATAAAAATTCAGAAGGTTATAGAAATAAGAGTCAACCCATAGCTGTGACCTTGGGAGAACTAGTACAGTTTTCAGTGGAGGGAACAGAGACACAGAGCTCTGGTGGTGGGGAACATATGGAATTATATCCCTGTTATCTCGTAATCCTGTAAATCAATTAGTAAGTAATCAAATAAATAAGACTATAGCAGGTACTATGTAAATGGGAACCCCTTCATCCATACAAAATAGGGCTCATGGATCACAGCTTGCATTGAACTCGAGCCTTTCTATGATTTTTGTCTCATAGCTTGCTGTTAATATTAATAGTTCTTTGATTAACATATGAATTCCTTTGTATGGAATTAGATTATCCAAACCTTCCAAAAAGGGTAAGTTTAATGTCTGAAAAAGAGTTTTCAATGAGCCCATGCTGAATAAGACTTAATGGATGATGATGGTGTCTGCTTTGGAAATGAAGGCTACTATAGCGCGTCCGTTAGTTTTCTCCCCTTTGCTGTTTTACTGTTCTTTACTATTTTTATTATATTTTTTGTTTCCAGTCTACTACTGGCTCACATTACTTAGAATGTGTATTCTTCTCTTGTGGTTCTCCTTCCAGTAATCCTGGTCAGGTGGGCTTAGTGATGGCAAATTCCTTTAGCTTTGGATATTTGAGAAAACTTTTATTTCTCTTCATAGTTGAAGGATAGTTTTGCAGGATACAAGATCCATGGCTGGAATTCCCTGTCTTTCAGTGCTTAGAATGTATCATTCCATTCTCTCCCAGCCTCTAGGGTTTGTGAAGAGAAGTCTGATTATCTCTGTATGTAACTGCTCTCCTTTCCCTAGCAACCTGAAAACTTTAATCCTGGATGCTGACTTTTGACAGTCTTACAGTGATGTGTCTGGGTCTACGCTCTGCCTCTTGGGTGAATATGTTCTGAGGATTGCTCAAATGAGGGAAATTCTCAGCTAAAATTTTCCTCAATATGGTCTCTGCTCCTTTCATGCTGCCCTCTTCCACGGGAATTGCTGCCACTCTTACCTTCAGCCTTTTGATGGAGTCTGTGATTTCCACAGAGAGGTGCTTCATTCTTCCAAAACCGTTTCTCTCCCTCATCTTTAAATTGAAAGAGTAGGTTAATTGTATCTTCTAGATTAGTCATTTCTTCAGCATGAGTCTATATCCAAAGCCTTCTACTGCACTCAAAGTGTCTTTCATTCCCTGCAGTTCTGATTGAAGTTTTTTCTTTCATGCTTCCTAAATGCTTAGTGAACTCTGATTGAAGCTCTTCTTTTCTTCCTAACTCCTTAGTGAAATATTCTTTCAGCTCTTGAATATGCTTCTCCTTACTATGCTTAGATTCTCGGGGAGTCCTCATAATAAGCTTCCTGTCGTCTTTCTCAGATAGTCTCTCTGTCTATAATTTCTTGGAATCCTTCTGTTTCATTTCCATCAGTCTGACTCGGCGTGTTTGCTAGTTTATTTCCGCGGTATTAACCGTTTATGCCTTTATTATGCTTGCTGTCGCTGGCCAGCAAGTGTCGCTATTGTTGTGATCACTGGGCTTCCCTTTGTTTATATTCTGGGGGGAAGGTTGGGGGTGGGGTGATGTTTATTATTAGTTCACTGAGTTGTTTTGTTCTCTCTGTGGTGTGTATATGTGATTTCAGCCACAGGGGTTTGCTGCTGGGCTCTAGCAGTGTTTGGAAAAGCAGGGCTCAGTTTACCATTTAGCTCTCAGAAATTTTGTTTATATATGTCTGCTTTAGTTTGGTGACAGAATAGACTGCTTCTCATCAGAACTGTCCTTTTGTTAGGGGCTGGGCATTGCACTCAATTAAGTGCAAGGGCCCACACCACAATCCAGGTTCAAGCCCTCAATTCCCCATCTAAGCAGGTCTGCAAATATCTATGTTTCTCTCTAGCTCCTCTCCCTTTCTCAATTTCTCTCTGTCCCCAGGAGCAGTGGATTCATAGTGCCTGCATGAAACCCCAGAAATAACCCTGGAGGTAGAAAAAAGTCCTGTGTCCTTGCTCAGTAGCCCAGCACTCCTGAGGTCATGGACTTAAAGCTCATATGTTCCTCTCTCTCACAGCCAGTGCTCCTGTAGAGGAAAAATGGTGCCACCCACTACCAGAGTTCTCAACCTCTGTGTGTTTGGTTTTGACCCTGCACCACTTCTCACCCCGACCACACACACGAACGGTCTCCTGAAGGTGCGGTGCTTCCGCAGAAATCTTGACTGTAATTGGTGTGGTTTATTAAGTGTGATAGTTGTAGACATTTGTTGTTTTAGGGGAGAGTCTGTTCTGTTTACTGTTATTCCATGGCCACACTTTCCAGAAGTCCAACATCTTATAATACACAAGGCATCTACCCACAAAAATGAAATAAAAAATAAAGACAAAGAGAAAAGACCCCATATGAACAGTGCCAAAGTTGTGGAACCTTACTTAAGGAAACATAAATGTTGTGCAACAAATCCTACAGCCCTCAGACCATTATCCAAAAAGGAAGTCGAAGCTGATCATGTAGAAAGAGAGAAGATCTGGTGAGCCTCTCTGTCAAGAATCCAACTGCAGTACCAGGCATCTGAGTGACAAGGCGCCTTAGACAACAGCCTGCTCAGGCATTCAGTTGACTTCACCGCCAGCCACCATCTGACAACAGCCACAGAGGAATACCAAGTGAAGAACGCTCAGATGAATGAAACAGGACCACCATGTGTAACTGCACAAAAGTCAACTCAAATGGGTCAAAGACATGAACATTAGACCAGAAACCATCAAGCACATAGCAGAAAGTTACCTATTATTATTTTTTTTTTTTTGCCTGATCTTGGATGGGACTTGAAGGAATCACATCAAATGAGAGGCCAAAAAGAAAAGGACTAATATTGGATGATATCATTCATAGGTGGAACATTAAGAACCAGAGGCAGAAAGGGGAAACACAAAGTAAGGCTTGAATTGGGAAAGGGAGGGAAAGGGAGGGTCTGGAGAATGCGCTGGGTCTTCGTGTATTCGCATGAAAGTGTACCTGAATCTCACCTGAGCTGTTTCAGTGCTACCCCTTTCATATTTGATAGGACAGAGAGAAATTGAGCTGGGAGTGGAGACAGAGATAGAGATAGAGAGACACCTGCAGACCTGCTTCATTGTTTAGTAACATTTCCACTCCTGCAGGCAGGAGAAGGGGCTTGAACCTGTGTCCTTGAGCATCGCGGTGTGTGCCCTTACTGGGGTGTGCCACTGCCTGACCTTGACAGTGTTTCTCACTGAGAAATCTTGTCTATGTGGGTATACACACGGCAAGTCAACACTAATAAACTTATTCTTGGTTCTCAGGATAAAATTCCCATTTCTCTGCATGGACATTCTCATTTCACAGCTGAATCTCAGCTCCTCTTTCCAGCCTCATCTCTGATATCCCTGCCGCACAGACTGAGCGACTCGTCCTCCCCTCCTCCAGACACCTGCGAGTGAGCGTTTTCGCCGTGTCTCCCTCTTCCTCCCCCCCCATGTGTCTAGTGATACACTATGTCCTGGGGGGGGGGGGACATAGTCATGAGTCGAACCTCAAAGACAACCGCAAGCCGCGCTTTCTCTGTGAAAGTATCTTTAATCCCTTTGGTAATCTCCAAAGCCTGCTCTTAGGGTTTCTCTTATCCCTCCAGTTACATCGTGTTTCAGATATTTGGGCATGTGTGGAACTCCCAACTTCCTCATCAGTTTGTGAGGGTAGAGACCACACCTGACTTGTTCACGGCCTTCCTATATGCAATAGCCACTCTCCAGCGTGGATCATAAAGTGATACATGAATGAATGGATGGATAAGTCAACCCAGCCTCTTGGTGTTTACACATAGGCTCTTCCCACTAGAGCTTGGGAGGAAGATTTCCCTCTATCTAGGTGAAAATGCTTTGTGAAGCTTTGTATATATGTATTTCACCTCTGAAATCTCTTCATAAAAGAACAGGTTTTTGGTCCACAGCCAACAGTCCTGACAGAGTCAAGTTGCGTTCTTTAAGAAGATTAATGAACAAGGACTTAAGAGAAGGGATGGGTAAACTGGTTACTAACAAGTAAGAACCAGCAGAAGCGCAATCCTATTTCGGGAACAAACCAAACCAGGATCTTGAAGGTTGAGCTTGGCGTGATTCAACTAATCCTTCTCCTTCTCTTTGTGCCTTCACGGCTCCCACACCCACTGTGCTTTCTCACTCATCTCTCTACAGATTCATGAATCATGAGCCAGAGGCACTTCAGCGTTCTCTGGCATGTGTCTCACGTTGCTGTCCCGTGAGGACAGACAGAGAGGACTGGAGGTGGAGGGAGAGTCCTAAGTAAATAAACCATTTTGAGTCTTGCAGACTGAAGGACGCTGAGAGAGGACCTGGTGATTCAGGGGAAAAGGAAGATGTGGAGCAGGAAGAGGGTTGGGTAGGGTGAGACTCGGGGAGGAAAGGGAGGTTGGGTCATTGTATAGGGACTTGTGGAAAGGATGAGACCCTGCAGTCAGATGAGGGACTGAAGCGGGTTTGTGGCAGGCGGGCAAAGGCTCGCGGACCGGAGAGGCGCTCGTTTGTACGTACAGTTGTGCCTCTTGTCTTTATGCAGACGCCCAGTCAGATGTGGGGGTCCTTGGGAAACCTTCCCTGACATTTTTGTCCGTGTGCTCTCGGCTCTATCTTCTTGTTTCCTCGACTGGTTGATTCCTTCTCCACTGCCTTTTCTGAGTTGCCCAAATGTCGAGGACTGAGACTGGTTTTCGTTAGTGATTTAATCATGGTTTACAAGCTCAGAAGATGACAGGGGTACAGTTCCCACACCACAGCCATCACTACAGTGCTGCCTTCTTCCCTTCTGTTCCCCCCACTCCCCCCGAGCCCCTATACCCAGGATAACCACCATAGTTCTCCCAAAGTCTTAGAGACAGTTTGCTTTTTCTTTTCTTCTCTTCTTTTTTCTCCTCTTCTTTTGCTTATAAGGGTATGTGTTTCAGTACTCTGTATTGCACATATTAGTGACACTGTCTGTAATTGTCTGTCAGAAAAATGCAGGTCATTTGGTGGCAGATATAAACTATAGCAGTAAGATCCCTTGACTACAAAAAGGAAAAACAAACAAAAAAACACTTGCAGGATGAGACTCCTTGACTTTAACCTCTGTTCCCCTCACTCCTTGTCCACATTCTCTTTTGATTTCAAGTGTTGTGTCAGAGAATGGGAGAATGTCTCACCATTCTGTCTGAGGTTCCAGGCTTTGAGGTAAGTCAGAGCTGAATGGTCCTCTGGTGACAAGAACATTTAAAAATTTACTAATGGAAATAGGAAAGAAAGAACGAAAGAAAGAAAGAACGAAAGAAAGAAAGAACGAACGAAAGAAAGAAAACAAGAAGAACTCTGAAGATGAATTCTAGGTCTCTTGTATTCAAGATACCTGTGAGGTATCTCATGGCTCTATTTATCTATTTATTCATTTTTATAGAGGGTAGAAAAACAGAAGGGACAGTAGAGATTTCACAGCACTGCCTCACTAGTCACAGAGCTATCAGAAACCAACATTTACCACACACACATGCTGACCACCTATTTCTAGCTCCACAGTGTCCTGTCAGTCGGCAGAATGTCTGTCCCATGTTCTGTGTGAGGCCCAGGGCATCTGAAATGGGGGAGGGGTTTGGAGGGTTTGGTACACATGGTAAAGCCAGGCCCTGTGACGCTTTGTGATGGTGGGTGGGCCAGACGTCTGCAGAAACGAATAGTGTTCATCTGACCGCCTTCCCTGAGTTTCTAGGCTTCTTTCCACACCGTGAACATGCATCTTTGTGAGTTGATTCACTTTACAGAAGCCCTGCAGGCCATGCAAGAAGAGGCTTGCACTTAGGTTTCACATGGAAATGCAGGATTTGGAAATCCAGGGCTTCATTTCCAGTTCGGTTTGTAGTTCAGGTTGCTGGGGTAAACGTGTTTTTCTAACCAGAAATTTTATTTATTTATTTTGCTGCCACTAGGGTTATCACTGGGGCTTGGTGCCAGCACTGAGAATCCACTGCTCCTGGTGGCCATTTTCTCCACTCCACTCCTCCCTTCCTTCCTTCCTCCCTCCCTCCCTCCGTCCCTCCCTCCCTCCCTCCCTCCCTCCCTCCCTCCCTCTCTTTCTCTCTCTTTCTTTTTTCTTCTATTTTATTGGGTAGGACAGAGAGAAATTGAAAGGAGGGGGAGATAGACAGGGAGAGAGACAGAGAAACACCTGCTTCACCGCTTGCCCTTGCAGATGGGGAACAGGGACTTGAACCTAGGTCCTTGCATATGGTAATATGTATGCTTAATCAGGTGTGCCACAGCCTGGCCCCCAAGAAGTGATTTTTGTTATTATTGTTACTCTTGTTTGTTCGGCCCAGAATTTTAGACAGTGAGGTGAGTCCACAGCCCAGACATGCAGCTGTCAAGCCCTGACTGCCCCAGCCCCTCTGCGTGCACTGTTGCAGGTAAAGCCATCCTCGGAGACTGGGAGAAACGTCTCCCCCAGAGGGGAGCAGATGCAGAAAACTGTGGCTTCTTGTGGGTATATGTGATCTTTGTTAGGGTCCTTTGGAGTCTGACCAGCCTCAGGACCATCTAGACCATAAAAGCTGAAAAGACGCCTGTTGCCAGTGTGACAAGGACAGTTGCTCTGTCTTCCCTCTCCTGGGACACTGGGGGGCAGTGTGGTATAATGGTTTGAGTTTAGGACTTGGCCTGAAGTAATTTGAGTGGGTGTGAAAGCTGTGCGGCTTTGAGCCAATTGAGCAGCCTCTCTGAATTCCAGTTTCTTATCTCAAATTTGGGATATTCATTTTTTCATTTGTTTTAAATTAGTGATTTAGTAGTGATTAACAAGACTGCAAGATAACAGGGGTACAGTCCCCACCACCAGAGTTCCTTGTCCCGTCCCCTCCATTGGAAGCTTCCCTATTCTTTATCCCTCTGGAAGCACAGACCCAGGATCTTTATGCGGAGCAGAAGGTGGGAGTTCAGGCTTCTGGAATTGCTTCCCCGCTGGACATGGGCGTTAGCAGGTGGATCCACACCCCCAGCCTGTGTCTGTCTGTCCCTAGTGGGGCAGGGCTCTGGGGAGGGGAGGTTCCAGGACTCGTTAGTGAGGTCAGTTCAGGAATATTCATTTTTAACACAGATCTAACCAGGCTATTATGAGGCTCAGATTAACAGTGGGTATGTGAAATGCTTCTCAGATCGTGAGTGCATAATTTTAATGTTCTCATAAGCACATAATTGGCAGGGGAACCCAAGTCAGTTTCTGATTAAAAAAAGATTGCCCTTAAAATTTGGGTTTCTGTGATTAAATTCTGGTGGGTTTCCTCCTGAGGTTCTTTTTTTTTCTTTTCTTTTTTTTTTTTAAAAAGCTTTATTTTTATTTGATAGAACAGAGAGAAATTGAGAGGGAGAGGGAGGTAGAGGAGAGACAGAAAGATGTTCGAGGCATTACTTCGCCATTCATGAAGCTGTCTTCCTGCAGTTGGGGACCAGGGGCTTGAACCCAGGTCCTTGTACATGGTAATACATGCACTTACCCTTGTGCCACCCCGGCCCCCCTCCTGAGGTTCTAATGTATCCTTAGGGAGTCCACTGCTCATCCTGAGGTAGAAGAGGGGAGATGTTGCTTGGTGTCTCTGTGTAAGTTTAACTTCATCTCCTACGAGGAAGTTTACTTGTTTAGCTTGCAAGGCCAAGTACCTTTGGCTGAGGGAGGAGAAAGGGGGAGATGCCAAGCCCGGGCCTTCTGGGAGATTGCAGCTCTGAGGCTTAGAAGGTGAAAGACTGAAGTCAGAGGGTCTTCAGTGACAGGTGTCCGGAGTGAGGGCCTGTGGGAGTCTTGAGCGAGGAAGGGGCTCTCTTGGAAGTTCTCTATTTCATCTTGTTCCAAGCTTTTGCTGTGTCTACCTTTTACTTTACGGTTTTATTTTAAAATATATTAAAAATTTAAATCTTCTCTTTGGGTTAGTCTGTAGTTCCATAGCCACAGAAAGATGTAACCACCTGAGTGTCTATCTATACAGGACCCAGAGATAATCACGGAGATCTCTGTCTCCCATCCAGACTATCCAAGATGATGTTCTACCTGAGCTGAGCAGGCTCTGGTGTCTCTCCATCTCTCTCTCCTATTCTCTTCAGTCCTTGACTTTTAAAAATTTCTTATGACTGATTTAATCTTGAGTTACAAAATTATAAGGTAACAGGGGTATAATTCCACACCATTCCCACCACCAGAGTTCTGTGTCCCCATTCCCTCCATCGGAAACTACTGTGGTTCTCCCAAGGTCACAGATGTGGGCTGACTGTTATCTCTGTGACTGTCTGTTTCTGTATCTACTTGCCCCTTTTTCCTGGTCCTGCCTTCTCTTCCTTGCTAAGTCCCGCCTACACCTTCTACTACTTGTGAATTTCTTTTCTTTTCTTTCTTTTTCTTTCTCTGTGTCTTGATAGAATTGGAGTTCGGAACTCATCAACCAGTCAACGCCCATGCTCAGCGGGGAAGCAATTACAGAAGCCAGACCTTCCACCTTCTGCACCCCACAATGACCCTGGGTCCATACTCCCAGAGGGATAAAGACTAGGAAAGCTATCAGGGGAGGGGATGGGATACGGAGTTCTGGTGGTGGGAATTGTGTGGAGTTGTACCCCTCTTATCCTATGGTTTTGTTAATGTCTCCTTTTTTAAATAAAAAAGTAAAAACATAGTTTTGAAAGAGGAGAAGGGGGGGCAGCTTACATTAGGACATAGGACTTGTGTGCCTGAAGCAGTAGAAGGAACAGCCTCTTTATGACATCCGACCAGAGGTCAGCCATTCCTGTCTTCCCAAGGGCAGATGGGATATAGTAAGATGTCCATGGTTCCACTGGGGCTGGTAGGAGCCGTGTGGGTCACCGACTGCCATCCTGACCAGGAGGGTTTAAACTACACTTCCCACCTTTTGGGACATGCACGCGTCTCAGGAAAATACATATTGAACCGTTATGGTGTAGACAGACAGGTCCTGGCTGTGTGAGAGATGGAGGGAGACCAGAGAGGGAAGGCTAGGCCGGGACCTGCATAATCCCTGCACATCTTGAAGAGCCTAGAGCACTGGATTTAAAAATGTGGGGCCCCGAGTTCAGTTCCCAGCGTTGCATGTGCTGGAGTGATCCCTGCACACACACCCTCCCTCCCTCTTTTCCTTCTTCCTTTTAAATTGCTTTATATTTATTTAGTGGATAGAGACAGACATTGAAAGGAGGCGGGAGATAGAGACAGAGAGACACCTACAGGCCTGCTTCACCACTGCTTCGTGAAGCTCTTAGGTCTGTTTCAAGGGGCCTGTGACTTTAGTCATTTTGCCTGAGCCTGACAGCCTGACATGCAGGTGGGCTAGAAGTGTTGTCTGGGGAGATGGCATCAGAGCTGGGAATAGGCCTTGTGTCACGTTTGTCCATAGTGTGTTCTCCTGTGCTTAATGTTTTCCCGCTGACTTTCTTTCTAGAGTTATTAAGAAAGGTGTGAGGTGTGAGCACTTGGGGTATTTGCTCTTCTTTTCTGAAGGCAGGAAGGGGACCATCCCCAAGCAGCCACTGCCGTCACTCCTGGGACAGTCTTGCAGGCCCTGGCGCCTCTGTCAGCACAGCTGCTGACTGAGCCTCAGGAATGGCAGCTCCTCTCCAGGACAGTGACGACGGCGTTTGCTGTTTAGTCTCCTGGCCCCCAGGCTTCCCAGAAGTCAAGTCTTGTGGAAGGACTCTAGGCTCTCTTTCTTAAAATATTTTTATTATCTTTATTGATTATTGGATAGAGACAGAGGGGGGGGGGAGAGAGAGATTTGCAGGCCTGCTTCACTGCTAGTGAAGCTTTCCCCCTGCAGGTGGGGACCAGGGGCTTGAACCCCAGGCCCTTGTGCACTGTAGGATGTGTGCTCAACCTGGGGTGCCACCACCTGGCTACAGACTTTAGGTTTTCTACAGCCAAGATGAAGACATAGAGCTCTAGAGTATACAGAGCACTACAGTATACAGAGTACTATACAGAGTACTACAGTATACAGAATACTACACTATACAGAGCACTACAGTATACAGAGTACACTATACAGAGCACTGTAGTATACAGAGTACTACACTATACAGAGTACTACAGTATACAGAGTACTATACTATACAGAGTACTACAGTATACAGAATACTACACTATACAGAGCACTACAGTATACAGAATACTACACTATACAGAGCACTACAGTATACAGAATACTACACTATACAGAGCACTACAGTATACAGAGTACAACACTATACAGAGCACTATAGTATACAGAGTAATACAGTATACAGAGTACTGTAGTATACAGAGCACTAGAGTATACAGAGTACTATACTATACAGAGCACTACAGTATACAGAGTACTATACAGAGTACTACAGTATACAGAATACTACACTATACAGAGCACTACAGTATACAGAGTACTATACTATACAGAGTACTACAGTATACAGAATACTACACTATACAGAGCACTACAGTACACAGAGCACTACAGCGTACAGAGCACTACAGCATACAGAGCACTACAGCGTACAGAGCACTACAGCGTACAGAGCACTACTGCGTACAGAGCACTACTGCGTACAGAGCACTACAGCGTACAGAGCACTACAGCGTACAGAGCACTACAGTGTACAGAGCACTACAGTGTACAGAGCACTACAGTATACAGAGCACTACTGTATACAGAGCACTATAGGTACAGGGAGTTATACACAGAGCTCTACGGTATACAGAGTACTACAGTATGTATTGCTGTATTAATTTCCAGGGGTTGCTTTAGCAAACTCTTACCAGCAAGTCGTGTTAAATAGCAGTACACTGTCTCACAATTCTGGAGGTTAAAATCAGAGATTAAGGGGGTCAGGTGGTAGTGCAGCGGGTTAAGTGCACATGGTGCAAAGCGCAAGGACCAGCGTGAGGATCCCGGTTCGAGCCCCCAGCTCCCCACCTGCAAGGGGCGACACTTCACAAGTGGTGAAGCAGGTCTGCAGGTTTCTGTCTTTCTCCCCCTCTCTGTCTTCTCCTCTCTCTCCATTTCTGTCCTGTCCAACAACAAAAATAATGATAAACAAGGGCAAAAAAGGGAAAAAAATAGCCTCCAGGAGCAGTGAATTTGTGGTGCAGACACCGAGCCCCAGCAATAACCCTGGAGGCAAAAAACAAATACAAAAACACCAAAAAAACAGAAGCCTAGGTTAAGATGCTGATGTTTGTTTCTGAGGCATCTTTCGAACCTGCTCTCTGCCTCTGTGAGGTTTGCTGACAACGTGTGGAGTTTCTTGTCTCACTGATGACTCGCTTTGTTGTCTGTGTTCATCTGTCTGTGCTGTTCTCCTGGTATCTGCTTCTAAATCCCCCTAGTTGTGTTAGATTGAGACCCACATTAATAGCCTCAGTGTAACTTGGTTATCTCTGTAGAGTTCCTAAGTAAAGTCTCGCCGGAAGGTGCTGTGTGCTAGGACTTCTGCATCTCATTTGTGATGTTTGCTGCTTCACAAGCCCCAGGTCCTCGGGACTCCGAATTTGTCTTTCTATTAATGCCTGTAAAATGGGAGACGGAACTACAGATAAACCTTGAGGTCCCCTTTCTAATCAGTTCCCTATCACTTTGGAAAGCTTAGTGATAATTTTCTTTTCTTTCTTTCATTTTATAAAACATTGTATTTATTAATGAGAAAGATAGGAGGAGAGGCAGAGAGAGAGAGAGAGAGACAGAGAGAGAGGACGAGAACCAGTCATCACGCTAGTACGTGTGTTGCAGGGATTGAATTTGGGAGTGTCCTGCCCACCACACCACCTCCTGGACCTCCTCTTGGTGGTTTTCTTTTCATCCAGTTTACACGTATCTGTCGAGTGCCTACTGCGCGCTGAGCACTGGAATCTGTCCACTTTAAACACAGTGTCTTTGAATAGTCCGTGACCTCGCTGCTGACTTAGACACCGCAAAGTGTCGGCGGCCTCTCTGTTGCCGGCATCTTCAATGGAATCTGAGTCATTCTATTGGGGATCTGTCTCATCAGCTATTTGAATATTGGTTTCATAATCTAGAGAATAGGCCTGTGGTTGCCAAGTTTAAGCCTTGGACACAATCTGGTTATGAAATGTGTTTGGAAAACACTATGACTGAGCTGCTTTCCTTGGTCATTCTGCAACCCTCACTCCGGCATCAGAAGACTTAAGCACCATCTGTTTGTAAAGGACGTGGTAACTCTAGCCCTCTGCAGGCTTACTGTGTCCAGAGCAGAGCCCCAATCTAAATGTGCTTAACAGACCCCGTGTCTGCGCACCAGACAGCTGGTGCTGCATGTCTCCCAGAGTGGACAGTGGCCAGGATCCTGGGATCAGTCCTTGGGGCTTCCTTCTTCCTCCGCGTGCTCCAGAAATGTTATCATAAAGAGTTTCTGTGGAGTCAGTACTCACTGTGCGCCCTGTGCTCTGTGCTAAACACTCCCTCTCTCCCTCCCTCCCTCCCTCCCTCCCTTCCTCCCTTCCTTCCTTCCTTCCTTCCTTCCTTCCTTCCTTCCTTCCTTCCTTCCTTCCTTCCTACCTTCCTTCCTTCCTTCCTTTTCCACCAGGGTTACTGCTAGAGCTTGGTGCATGCACTATGCATCCACTGCTCCTCATGCCAATTTTGCTGTTTTTTTTTTCTTTCTATTTTTACTTGACAAGACAGGGAGAAATTGAGAGAGGAAGGGACATAGAGAGGGAGAGAGGAAGAGAGACACCTGCAGACCTGCTTCACTGCTCATGAAGTGTCCTCCCTGCAGGTGGGGAGTGGGGCTCAAACCCGGGTCCTTGCACGTGGTGACATGTAAGTGCATCACCACGGGCCTCTGCGCTGAACATGTTATGACATCATCTCTATCTTATGACATCATTGCTTCCGTGCAGTGGAAATTCTTTTATATATATATATTTTTTATTTATAAAAAAGGAAACATTGGGGGTTGGACAGTAGCGCAGAGGGTTAAGCACACGTGGCGCAAAGCGCAAGGACCAGCGGAAGGATCCCGGTTCAAGCCCCCGGCTCCCCACCTGCAGGGGAGTCACTTCACAGGCGGTGAAGCAGGTCTGCAGGGGTCTGTCTTTCTCTCCCCCTCTCTGCCTTCCCCTCCTCTCTCCATTTCTCTCTGTCCTATCCAATAACAATGACATCAACGACAGCCATAATAACCACAACGAGGCTACAACAACAAGGGCAACAAAAGGGGGAAAAAATGGCCTCCAGGAGCGGTGGATTCATGGTGCAGGCACCGAGCCCAGCAATCACCCTGGAGGCAAAACAAAAATAAAAACAACAAAAAAGGAAACACTGACAAGACCATAGGACAAGACCACACAATTCCCACCACCAGAACTCCGTATCCCATCCCTTCCCCGGCTAGCTTTTCTGTTCATTATCCCTCTGGGAGCATGGAACCAGGGTCATTGTGGGATACAGAAGGTGGAAGGTCTGGCTTCTGTAATTGCTGCCCCACTGAACATGGGTGTTGACAGGTGGATCCATACTCCCAGCTGCAGTGGCAATTCTTATAACCAGTTATTCTCAAAAACCAAGTTTCTGGAGCCCAAACAGGAGGTGATAGATGAGGTTCTCAAATGCAGGTCTATGGACTTTTAAATAGGTTTTTGTTGGCATATTTTAGTTATATTCCAAAAGGCCTGTGGCTATACTAGATTTTTTTTTTTTCCCTGAGCCTGAAATCTGATATGCGGATGGATCCTGGTTATTGTCTGAGGAGAACCCCGCCACACTAGGGAAAGAGAAAGAGAGGCCGGGAGTATGGATCCACCTGCCAACACCCATGTTCAGTGGGGAAGCAATTACAGAAGCCAGACCTTCCACCTTCTGCATCCCACAGTGACCCTGGGTCCATGCTCCCAGAGGGATAGAGAATAGGAAAGCTATCAGGGGAGGGGATGGGATACAGAGTTCTGGTGGTGGGAACTGTGTGGAGTTGTACCCCTCTTATCCTACAGTTTTGTCAATGTTTCCTTTTTATAAATAAATAAATAAAATAAAATAAAGGACATTTGCCTTCTTTTCTACCATCTCTGAATTCATGGATCACAACAGCCCACTGTCTTGCTAGCAGTAGCCCTCTGAGAACATCTTCCTGCCTAATGTGTGACTGTATGAATGTGTGTGTGTGTGTGTGTGTGTGTGTGTATGAGTGTGTGTGTGTTATGTGAGTTAGTGCATGTGTGTGAGTGTATGTGTGTGTGAGTGTGTGTGTGAGTGTGTGTGTATGAGAGTGTGTGTGAGTGTGTTATGTGAGTTAGTGCGTGTGTGTGTGCGTGTGCGTGTGTGTGTGTGAGAGAGAGAGAGCTCTTTGTGAGGAGAAACTCCACAGCTTCACCAGAGTCTCAAAGGGCCGCAGACCTGAAGGCCGAGTGTTTGTGCTTGACAGTGGGCTTCAAGTCTCGCCATGCTCAGACCGTCTCATGTCTCATGTGCATTGCTTCCTGCCAGTGCCTCAGCCTGCACTTCCATGTCTGATTTTCCGAGAACTTTTCTGGCAATTTCCTTGTTCTCTCAGAGCTCCTGTGCTCTTGTGAGGCTACCTCCCCATGTCCCTTTCCCATGTAGGAAACACCTGCTTCTCCTTCAGGGCTTGGCTCTATTGTCATTAATTTTTAAAATTTTATTTATTAAAAGGAAACATTGACAAAACCATAGATAAGAGGGGTACAACTCCACATAATTGCCACCACCAGAACTCCGTATCCCGTCCCTTCCCCTGACAGCTTTCCTATTCTTTATCCCTCTGGGAGCATGGACCCAGGGTCATTATGGGTTGAAGAAGGTGGAAGGTCTGGCTTCTGTCATTGCTTCCCCGCTGAACATGGGTGTTGACAGGTGGATCCATACTCCCAGCCTGTCTCTCTCTTTCCCTAGTAGGGTAGGGCTGTGGGAAAGCAGAGATCCAGGACACATTGGTGGGGTTGTCTGTCCAGGGAAGTCTGGTTGGCATCATGGTAGCATCTGGAACCTGGTGGCTAAAAAGAGAGTTAACATACAAAGCCAAACAAATTGTTGACTAATCATGGACCTAAAGGCTGGAATAGTGCAGATGAAGTCATGGCCACAGAATGTGAGTTCAGATCTACAGGGATGCAGAGGTCACATAGGCTCCTAAGCTCATTATGGGCCCCAGATCACATCAGATCGATGGGGTTTACAGTCAACAATATTTATACCCCTTTCCCATATTAGGGAGCCACTCTCTTCCCTGATCCAGCTTTCTGGTCTTTTTTCCAGCCATGACATCATCTCCCCAGACAATAACTTGGATCCACCTGCATATCAGATTTCAGGCTCAGGGGAAAAAGAAAAAAAAAAAAAAACTAGTATAGCCACAGGCCATTTGGAAAATAACTAAAATATGCCTGCTAGCTGTCTACAAAATGGAGGGCCTGAAGCTTCCCCAGCTTCTCCTAGACAAAGCAGCCTGCTTCCCCTGCTTTTCTGTCACCAGAGACTTTTCTTCCATGACATGCACAGACATCATTGCACTGACTGGGGACTGAGAAGCCCACACTTTGGGGGATAGTGGCAAAACCAGCGTTTTCTTCATTATTCTGTTTTGTCCAATACAGAGCCAACTAGATGCAGGGTGCAGTTTATTTTGGGCCCATCATCTAAGGAACATGTCTTCAGACTGTTGCCTCTGGAGTCAGGATCAAGTCCATCCCCTCCCCTTTTTTGATCTTTACCTTTCATATTCTGGAAAACACTGATGTTTAAATCTTGGTTCAGGCATTATTAGCTTTAATCCTCAGTTTTTTAACTAAATATTTATTTATTATTGGATGGAGATAGAGATGGAGAGAGGAGGGAGAGATAGAGAGGGAGAGAGAGACACCTGCAGCCCTGCTTCACCACTCGTGAAACTTCCTTCTGCAGGTGGGGACCAGGGGCTTGAACCCGGGCCCTTATCGGGCCCTTATGCACTGTAATGTGAGCACTTAACCAGGCGTGCCACTGCCTGGCCCCAATCCTCAGTTTCTTAACCTATAAAATAGGAGGTAATAATACCTAGACTAGGGGATGTTGTAGTGATACACTCTGCCCCGATCCAACTTTCTAGTCCTATTTCCAACATGTCCCTAGCTCTATATGTAAAAAATATGAAAACTAAGCATAATCAACTTTATTGACTCTTGTTTTTGCTTAGCTCTATTTTAATATCTCCTACGCCCTGCCACTCCACCCAGACCTCATTTACTTTCTCCCTTATGTACTCCTCTTTGCTCACACTCAGTCTTTCTCTCTCCCTCTTAGACCCATTTCTAGGAATATCTATCTATCTATCTATCTATCTATCTATCTATCTATCTATCTATCTATGTCCCTGTCTGTCCCTACCCGACTTATCACATAAGACACCATTACTATTCCAGGGGCCCGTGACTTTAGTCATGTTTGCCTGAGCCTGACAGCTAACATGCAGGTGGACTAAAAGTATTGTCTAGGGAGATGGTGTCAGAGTTGAGAATAGGCCTAGAAAGCTGGATCAGAGAAGAGAATAGCTCCAGAATATGGGAAAAGTATATAAATACTGTAACCCTCTTCGATCTGACCCAGGGATCATATATTTCAAATTTTTTCCTGCTTTATATCTCACTATCTTTCAGCCATCAAGTTCTAGATGCTACTAGGATTCCACCCTGACTTCCCTGGGTAGCCAATCTCACCAAGGTGTCCTGGAACCTCACCTCCCCAGAGCCCTGCCCCACTAGGCAAAGAGAGAGACAGGCTGGGGGGATGGATCCCCCTGCCAACACCCATGTCCAGCAGAGAAGCAATAACAGAAGCCAGAACCCCCACCTTCTGCTCCCCATAAAGAATTTTGGTCCAGACTCCCAGAGGGATAAAGAACAGGGAAGCTTCCAGTGGAGGGGATGGGACATGGAACTCCGGTGGTGGGAACTATGTGGAATTGTAACCCTGTTACCCTGTTATCTTATAGTCTTGTTAGTCTGTAAGAGAGAAAGAAAGAAGAGGAGAAAGAAAGAAAACAAGAAAAAGGAACTATTAGAGGACAGGTGTGAGGGGCTCAAACACTTACTTTAGGCCCAGCGCACCTGAGCCCATGTAGCATCTCCCAACCTGGCCTAAAGATTCCTTTTCCAGAGCTCTCCCACTGTGAACTCAACTGTGGGTAGGTGGTCCTCTGGAAGTGGGGTTTCCCCTTCTCCCATGCCCTCCCCTCTCTTTGCCTCTCCTTAGAATCTCCCTGCTGTCAGATAATCATACCAAGAGGTGGCCTTGGATGCTGCTCTCACACTGAGTTCCCGTCCCACGGCCACTCAGAGCAGAGACCTTGGGTACTAGACAGGACCGAGCGATCTGATTCTGTACAGGTGTGCAATGACACAGCTGTCACGCGGGCGTTTCAGCCAACCAGGGGAAATACGGCTGTGTGCTTCCAGCAGTCAGCTTATTAGATCAAATACGGGGCTATTAAAGCGTCTTTGTGAAACCCTTTGTCTGTGGCGAGGCTCCTGCTTGCGTCTTATGCAACCTGTTTCAAGGAAGAGGACCTGCTTATAAGGGTAATTGGGGTTTCTGCTTATTCACCGCTCCTGCTGCTTGTTCATGCTGAGTAAGTTTCAATTGTCTTTGAAACTGCTGGCAGCCAAGGTGCCTTCACTTTTCTCATCAAACTGACTCCAGGTGAAGGGCTGCCTTCAGCTGACCCATCTTGGGCTTCTGCAGGAGGAAACTTAACTCAGTGGGAGTGCGGATTGTCCCCTTTCCACAGGCAGAGAGGGGCCGCTGGGTCTTACTGCAGACGCCCAGCTTCCAAGGTATACCTGCTGTCACTATTGAAGGCTGTCTGTCACCTGTTGGGCTAGGTGGCATGGGGAGCTGGACTCCTGGATGCTGTCAGCATCCCTGTGGGCGCTGCCTCCCCCATGAGCCACGTGGGTCAGGTGCCCCGCCTCCGGGCACACACTGCAGCCACAGTCCCCTTGTTGTCTGTGGCAGACAGTGTTGGAAGCCCCAGCTCTGGGCCCGCTGGCTGAGCACAGGTGTCTCAGGTTTCCTCTAGCAGCTCCCAGCAGGACTTGTGTGGTAGCAACTCACTGGCTTTCTCTTCAGCTCACGAGAGAGTGTGTTCACGGCTAGCTGGGCTGCTTGCTGGCTGTGTGTGTCTCAGCCACTTCCTTGAGCCCCATTGTCCTTGTCTGAAAAAGGAGATGGTGACATCTGTGTCTGCATATTGGTTTCCACAGTGCCAGCTTTGTTTCTACATGCTTCCTGCCCACTGTCCCATGGGATCCTTCTCCTGTATGATTCCATTACTCCCTGGCTGGCTGACATGTTTGTTCTGGGGGGGGGGAAGGGAGAGGGAGAGAGAGAGAGAGATTATGCTTAGTAAGCTCAACACATTCCTGGGTGAGCTATCTTCAGGACCCTTAATTAATCTTCATAAACATCCTAGATGTGGGCATAACATTAATTCTATCTTTAGTTAAACACACTGAGGAACACAGAAATTAATTGAATTTCTTAAAATTTTTTATTAGTGCTTTAATAATGATTAACAAGATTGTAAGATAACAGTTCCACATAGTTCCCACCACCAGTTCTCTGTCCCATCCCCTCCATTGGAAGCTTCCCTATTCTTTATCCTTCTGGGAGTCTGGACCAAAATTCTCTATGAGGTGCAGAAGGTGGGAGGTCTGGCTTCTGGAATTGCTTCTCTGCTGGACATGAGTGTTGGCAGGTGGATCCACACCCCAGCCTGTTTCTGTCTTTCCCTGGTGGGGCAGGGCTCTGGGGAGGGGAGGCTCCAGGACACACTGGGGAGGTCGTCTTCCCAGGGAGGTCAGGATGGTGCCATGGCAGCATCTGCAACTTGGCGGCTGAAAGGCAGTAAGATATAAAGCAGGGTGAATCATTAAATAAACAGGAACCCAAAGGTAGCATTAGAGCAGATGAAACTAGGGGTCTTCATGTGGGAAGAAGCTAGGAAGTTTACTTTAGGTATGTTCCAAGGGGCCCATAACTAGTAATTTTTGCCTGGGCTTGATAGCTAACATGCAGATGGACTAAAAGTATTGTCTGGGAAGATGGTGTCAGAGTTGACAATAGGCCTAGAAAGCTGGATAATGGCAGAGAGTAGCTCCCAAACATGAGGAAAGTATATAAACACCATTAACTGTAACCCCATTGATCTGACCCGGGGCTCGCTCATGTCTGTCCACATTCAGCACAGGAGCCTGTGTGCCCTCTGAGTCCCTGTCAGTCTGAGCTCACTGTCCATGGTCACAGCTGGAATATTCTAGGCTGGGCTCATGTCAGGACCCGTCTTCCTCCAGTGGCAGAATGGGCTGACCGGCCTCCCTTCAGGGGGGGGGGGGGTCCCTCGTCTGGCTGCTCTCCAGTGAGTTAGTTACCTGTTAAATAGAGTGAAGTGTTCAGGATTTGAATTCTGATCTTTCTAGATTCTGCAGTGGCGATGCTGCCTCCCGGGAGCTATTTGGTAATGGCCGATGACAGTTTGCTTTATTATGAAGGGTGAAATGAAGTGAGCAGAGGAGCAAGCAGTGATGCCTACAGTGCACAGGACTGCCCACACCCGGAACAAAGAATCACCGGGGTCCAGTTGCCAGCAGTGCCGAGTCTGAAGATACGCACACCACACTGGGCTGCCTCAGTGAGGCCAAGTGCTCTGAGAGTCAGGTCCAGAGCCAGGCCTCCCATAAGTGGAGCTTTATCCCCAAAGTCTGCAGATTGCAAAGAGGAATCACATGGTCTTCAGTTTGGTTTAGAAGCTCAAGTTTTATTCTATTTTTATTTTATTTTTAAATATTTATTTATTTTCCCTTTTTCTTGCCCTTGTTGTTTAACATTGTTGTTGTTATTGATGTCATTGTTGCTGGATAGGACAGAAAGAAATGGAGAGAGGAGGGGAAGACAGATGGGGGAAGAGAAAGACAGACACCTGCAGACCTGCTTCACTGCCTGTGAAGTGACTCCCCTGCAGGTGGGGAGCCGGGGGCTCGAACCGGGATCGAAGGGGGAAAGCTTCATGAGAGGTGAAGCAGGGCTGCAGGTGTCTCTCTGTTTCTCCCCCTCTGCACCTCCCCTTCCTTCATTACTCTCTGTTGTATCAAACAGAATAAACACATTTTAACATAAAACAGAAATTAGGGCAAGGCCCTATGGGGGTCCATAAAGGGGTCTGTTGTGTTGTTCCTGATAGAGATGGCCAGTAACAATGGAGAGAGGGATTTACTGGAGGTCTAGGCCCATCATGTCTGTTTGGGAATCTCAGGACTCCCTGACTAGGGCCCCAGCTGACGGGGTGGCCTGATAGTGACTAAAGAGTCATCGTTAAAGTATGCCAGTCTCTTGCCCTTATTCAGCTTTTGTAGTCCTTGCTTTGATAAGGTTAGCTTTGGAGTGAGTGAGAGAACTGTAATAGGAAGTAGGTGAGGAGGGTATCTAACTCTAAGTAGACACTATTTTATTATGAACTTGATACTGACTCACTGCAGACTATTGTGTACTTCTGCTTTCAGGTATATATTTGCCCTAATTTATGGATACATGTGAACATATGCCCTGTCTCACGGGACCTGGTCTATATCTAGGTTTTGGGACTTGGTTAGGAAGTGAACCACCTGAAATGGAATTAGAGAATCCTATGAAAAGAAAAGTCTCACCTGAGTAATGAGGGTAAAGGGTTGACATTCCACGCCTGACGTCTCTGGACACAGCCAGAAGTGAAGCATGCTGAGGTGGTACTCCTTGTGTTGAATAGAGAGAAATATGAGGAAAATGAGCCCCACCCTAGAGGTTCTAGGACTGGGGGAAATAGAGGCTCTATAGAGGAAGCGGGAGGTTCCTGCAGTCTTAGCGTTTAAGAAGATGATAGTTATTGTTATAATCACATTGTTTGGCAATTGGGTTATCATCACATTATTTGGCAATTGGGTTAACTTTGAAAAATCCCTTTGTTAGGATTTGCTGTATCATACCCACCATCACCATAATCTATGTCCTCTGACATCATTTGTATAGAGCTGTGCCACTGGTTGCTTCTGTTCTCCCTGGTCTAAGCTTCTTAAGAGAGTCAGCATATAGAGCCAAACAGACAGTTGGTGAATCATGAATCTAAAGGCTGGGATAGTTCATATGAAGAGTTGGGGATGGTCTCTGTTTTGTAGAGAGTGGTCCTCTTTTAGTTATAGACTCGCCTTGTCAGTGTTGACAGTGAGGCTGATGGGAGGCGGCATGTTGGGAGCAGTGTCTCGGGCTGGCTGGACATGACATGAAGCGTTGCTCCCTCCAAGCTTGGGAGAAGGCTCAGTCAATTCTGACCTCGGTCCCGCTTCTCAGGAGCTGCTCTCTGACCCCACTCTGCCAACACTTGTGTCACCACCTGGTAGTCACCTGCAAAGTCAGGCGTTCCCTCTTTGGGATTTCTGGGAAATTCTTTGTCCTTTGGAGTCTAGGGCGAAGGTGTAGAATCACCCTAGATGCGAGAGCTGTGAGGGTGTTTTGTTCTCTTTATTTCAGTGAAGACGATGGCATTTAACCAGAGTCATTCTGTGTCCTCTCTCATACCTACAATTTGATACGGGTATTCTTTGTAATTTGGTTTTTGACTTTTTTTTTTTTCTCTCACCAAAATACTGCTCAGCTCTGGCTTATAAGGTGGTGTGGGGGATTGAACCTGGGGCTTTGGAACCTCAGGCATGAGAGTCTCTTTGCAGAACCATTGTGCAATCTGCCCCCCCACCCTCTTTGTGATTTGGAATGACCAGGTTTTGCAGTCTCTTACTTCACCACCAGAACCTTGACTTCCATACAGGCTCCTGAAACACCTCACCAGCCTCTGCTCTGCTAAGTCTCAGCGTGGCACCATTCCCTCTGAGGTGCTTGCTTTCACCGCTTGGTCTGATTCAGGGGTTTTGGCTGATGATCCTGAGAGACACCTGCAGCTCTGCCTCACCACTTGTGAAGCGTCCCCCCCTGCAGGTGGGGGCCAGGGGCTGGAACTTGAATGTGTGCCCTCAGCCAGGTGTGCCACTGCCAGGCCCCAGGCCCAGAGCTCGTGTCACGATATTAATAATGAAAAAAACCAGGCCCAGAGGGTTTCCCCTTATTGTGTGTGTGTGTGT